>NW_015387553.1:105514-132862 GCF_001527695.2 Protobothrops mucrosquamatus
AGTCAGCGATGGCGTCAGCTGACTATGCCGAGGCGCCGGCAACCACAGCCACTCGGTCTTGGAAGGGTTGAGCCTGAGTCTGTTTCTCCCCATCCAGACCCGTACGGCCTCCAGGCAACGGGCCATCACGTCAAGGGCATCGTTGGGGTGGCCCGGGGTGGAAATGTACAGCTGCGTATCGTCAGCGTACTGATGGAAGCCCAATTACCCTGTAGACTCTCCTTGTCTGGAAATGATGAGAATTAAACAGCCAAACCTGTAAAAGTCATCAGTGCCACTGAAACTATCTGTAATGGGTAAGAAGTAGGATAACGATACTCTGCAGTCCTCACTCAGTCATAACATTCAGCTGACAATCTTGGGGGCAGCTGTCAATTTTCCCCTTTAGATAAGCAGTTTATAATGATACTGAATGTAGAAATTGACTTGATTTTAAGTCTGACTCATTGCCCATGGTAACTAAAAGTGAACATAGATTGATCAGCCTTGTATATCTCTCATAAAGCATCATCTTCTGCCAGATGACAAGCAGGACATGGAATGAACGCTGTTTCTGAGATGCCCTGACTTGCAAAGGGGGGAGACAAATGCCTTCCCTAGCCTGGTATTTCCCTGCTGTATTGGAACAGCAGTTCTGTAATTCTCAGTTAACTCGGGCAAGATGCTATTGTGAGCCCCAAAATGTTTATTAAGGGTGCTTGGCTAAGGAACGCTGGGTTACAGGGGGAAAAGATCTTTACTATATTGATTCTTGGTTATGAAACACTTTTCCCCCACATAAATGCTGGTTTCTGTCTTTAAGACAATGAGTAATCTTTTCCCACTATCAACCCAAATACTTAGAGGGCATCCATTCATTTTTATAGCCTGTGCTTTGGGGGGGGGGGCACATGTTTTTTGAGATAGTTTTGAATAAATATTAGTATTGTCTTGAAAATCAGAAATCATTTCCATGGAAGGTAAACTTTCAGGCAAGTATACCATAAGTCTTTTACATATATTGTACATTAAAGTTACAGACAAGCAAAAGTTTAATATTGTTAATATTGAAGATATCTCATGTGGAGCAATAAAAATGTCCCAATGAGGCTGCTATAAGTTTGTTACAGGGATGCTTAGCAAGGCTGTTACAAGTCAATTACCCATTGACCTAGCCAAAAAATGACTTGTTCAGAAGAAGCAGAATCATTATAGGTAGAGCAGATTTACAGGAACAGCCTTGTAGCTGTAATAAAAATAATATTTATTAAACTTGTATGTCACTTGATTCTCAACAACTTTAGATGGCTCACAACAATCTACTAGATTTCCAGAGAAATAAAATTTCTTGCCTCATGGCCATGCCTAGAATTGAATCAAAGATAAGTAGTTCCTATTGCTAATCTAACATATGTGGGCATCTATTGACCACATAAGCACTATTTTAAAAATAGTAATATCTGCTTTTTTCTTTGTGCATAATCTTTGTCCTTGTTACTTTAAACATATGGTCCAGCCTTATCACAATCCGATGTCGTCCAAATGTTTGGGCTATAGCCACTATCACCCATAGCCAACACAACTATAATGAACTTTGGGAGAGGGTGGAAAAAGAAGACTGGATAATGTAACCAGTGCTGGAGAAGTGAAGGTTTAATGCCCTGAACAGGGTAAATGCCTCTCTCCATGGTGCTTACTTTAGACTGAAGCACTTTGCCAGCCTGGGCCAAATATCAAGTCTCTAGGATCAAAAATCACTATTGATGGCCCCCATCTGACAAATGTAAACAGCTTCAAATACTTGGGAAGAATCATCTTGAGCGTTGGGTCTTTGGACATAGAAATTGATTCCACGATTAGCAAAGCTAGCCAGGCACTGGGATGGCTGTGTATTAGAGCGCTCAGTCAATACAACATCCATATATCCACAAACCTGAAAGTCTACAGGGCTGCAGTTTCCACTTCTCTCCTATATGGATGTGAGTCCTGGACTTTGTACTGAAGGCATGTCAAACAGCTGGAGAAATTTTACATGCACGAACTCTGCTCCATCCTCAGCATTTGTTAGCAAGAATGTGTCTCCAACCTGGAGATCTTGGATCATGTAGAGTCCACCACCATAGAGTCTCTGATTATCAGATCCCAGATGAGATGGGTGGGGCATGTCATCAGGATGGATGACCACTGTATTATTTATTTGTTCAATTTATTTGCCACCCATCTCACTGTTGAGCTACTCTGGGCAGCTATAAGTATACTTTGCCTGATAGTGTGGTGGAATCTGAGAAGAGACCTCAAGGTCCATCATGCAAATGCTACAATGATGCTGTGAAAGGAACTTGACTTCTAGCTAAGGGAACTAGAAACTGCAGCTGCTGACAGAACCTGCTGGTCAGCCCTGTGCTATCAAGCCTCCATTGGCTTTGAAGAGAGGTGTCATCAAATATTCATAGAAAATGAAGACTGGCATCACAAAGTAACACACGCAGTTATTACAAAAATGGACATTCAGAGTCCCCATTGTGCTAGACACTGCACTTCCAGGGTGGGACTGCAGAGCACCTCCATGTCTACAGATGAACTTACATAACAGCATTCTTCTTGAAATCTGACTACCATATATTTATCTTCCTAATGCCACTTGGCCACTTTTCTCTGTTGCTATGTATTATTATATTCCATATTCTGTCATCAGCATAGGAGTTATATTCAGTATAATTTAATATAGCAATAGCAATAGCACTTAGACTTATGTACAGCTTCACAGTGCTTTACAGCCCTTTCTAAGTGGTTTATAGAGTCTAACATTCTGGGTCCTCATTTTACCCACCTTGGAAGGATGGAAGGCTGAGTTAACCTTGAGTTGGTGAGAATCGAACTGCTGGCGGTCGGCAGAATTAGCCTGCAATACTGCATTCTAACCACTGCGCCACCACGGCTCTAATATTAACTTAATGTTAATATTTAACATTATTATTAATGTTAGGTTAGTATTAACTTAATGCTGAATATTTCTGCTGAACTTTCAAGAGCTTCAATCAGCTTCCCCAAATTGATCCTATTTAGATGCATTGAGACAGTCATGCTGAGAGAATGACTGAGAATTCTTAGCTATGTCATCCCAAAAGTTTTTTAAGGGAACCAGGTTAGGGAAGACTGTATTGGATATCTAATATCTATACGCTAATCAGATCATTCTCATTGTTATCTTTGATCCTTTTGCACTTCCATGCTTCATCCATTTGCATTCAGGGTTTCATGATGTACAAGCAATAGCAATTAAACAAGTGTATAAATACTATGTTGTTGCAATAGAAATATGAGATTATGCTATAACTGTTTGCATGATCATACACACTAAATTGAATCCTTTTTCAATCTGTATATAGGAAATAATGTAGTTGCAAATTAGACCATTGGTTTATTCAATGCCTTTCTGAGATTTCTGACAGCAATCTTTTCTGACCTCAATTTTTTTTTTAAAAAAAATCCACCACCCTTTAAGTAAATCCTTACAATGCAGCAAATGCACGCAACCTTGGTTGATCTTCTGCATGCAAAACTGGTGTGCTACTACTGAACTATACATTCATTCTTGCAGTTTTTTAGTTTTAAAAAAACCCTATACACGTAGTCAACATTTTTCTATATATTTTCTAATACATTCTATATTTTTATGTAGAAATGTATATATTTCAGTTTTAAACCACCAGAGCCCATATAATTAACCATCTATATGGTTTTGAAAATAGAGTACATTCAACTTCTGTATTACAGGCAATAGCAACCTTATAAGACTTGAAGTGAGACACGTCTAGTAAGTTTGAAGTGACATAGAACTGATTAACGTAATCCTACTTTGTTTGGTTTTAGTTGTATACCCTTTACAACCCTTACTATGCCTGTGAGTATCTTCTGCTGTGGCCTCTGGTAAGAAACAGGAAATTAGATAAGAGGGAGCTTTGATCTGTTGAAGAGGAGTCTTGTATTCTTAAGTGTGGCATGTTTTGTGCCACAATCTACTCATGAAGGATTGCCTTAAAATACATCTATTACCAGGCAGAAGCAGACAAGGAGGAGTTCATACCTAGATCATAAAAGATGACCCACAGATAGCTTATGTAGAAAATATTTGTTTGGGCAGAGAGAAGCACACAGGTGCAGACATATCCCTGGATGCACATAGATTTTCTAATTCAGAGCTCTTGCATTCCCTCTCTGTGTTAACTGCATTGGGAGATTTAATCTTTTGAGTTGCTAGAATTTCCTGGCTCTGACTCTCTAGTGATCCAAATTTGATTAATTTGGATTTTTTTCAAAACTTCCTGGGGAGTGATGGACTCCCAGACTGTAGGCTTCATAGTCAAGCAGTAAGAGCTAATCTATATCCTGTCAATCAAAGTAATAGGGATCAAAGTGAGAACATCCAAACTGACCATGACTTCTTTACTCCAACTTTTAGTAAAGAGGAGGGTGGCCATTGGTATTTTAAAAGCTACCATCTTGTGAGAGTCCTTTGTAAAACTAGATGTCCTTTGTAAAAAATATATTGACCTATAGTACTGAATATCACATTATTTCACTGGAGAATAGGCATAAACCGTTTATCTTGAAAATATGTTTTTATCCACAGATATTGATTGCATCAATTCACAATCCATACCCCTGTTTGTATTCACTCACTACAGATAGCAACAGCCAGCCTAAGTAGGTTTATTGAATCAATTATAATTGGCTGGATTTGCACAACATGCTAGCTCTTAAAAACATTATAAAAGAGATAGGCTCAGCTCATACAACATTCTACGCCAAAATCTTAACAATTTTTTTTGGATTTGGATAATGAATCCTATCATTATTAAAATATGTTGGTNAACCGTGATCCTGGAAATGCATGAGGGGGTATTTATGGGTTTAGAGCATTTCTACCCTGCCCTTCATTACAGGAAATTATGATTCAGCTAACAGGAAGTTAATTGCCACCGGGCCCCAGGCAGCCAAATAAATAAACCTCAGTAACGTAGGCAAACTAGGAATTTGTATCAAAGACGTGAGTAACTATCTAGATAAATATTATAGATACATCTTAAACCGGTCCCAGAGTGAGAGAGAATCAAGTTTAGTGTTTGGCTTACTGTTTGAAAGAGAGCATTCCAGAGCTGGTGAACCGTTACCAAGAAAGTAATTATAATCCTAATTACATATGGGAAAGGTAGCTGGAGCAGGGCCTCAGTGCAAGGCTGCTTTGGGCTCCTTCTTTTCAAATATTTGGGCCTGCTCCAACAAGCAATCACCCAACAGGCACTTTGAGAGTTTTGACAGTATAAATTAAAATTTTGACAGCCATACTGTGCGCTAGTTGGAGTTTCCATACAGTATTGTCTTCAGGGACACTCTCATATTTAACCCAGTACTCAGTCAGTAGACACCGTGATGTGGATTATAGTCATCCCCATCTAGGAATGGCTGCAGCTTGCATATCAGCCTGGTTATCTTCACATTGGCTAGTTGTAGACTGGATGAGAGTGGACTACTTTACCTGTGGCTACCTTGAAGATGTCTTTTTCTATTAGCAGATGGTGCAGAATAGCAGTGGGTATTGAAAACTGAAATACTAGGAATGTGTGAAGCAGCCATGTGTGGTCAGGACAACACACTTTGTGCTAGGGAGGCGGCAACATTTGCATCCTTGTGTTGCCTTAGTGCCTCATTTGGCTGTTCCATTAATAGAACCACTGGAATGGTAGCATCAGGCCTCTGGAACTCATGGATAAGTCCCTTTGCTTCACCTATAGATGGGAAGCTGCTGGCTGCTTTTCAAAGCAGCTTTGAAGAAGAGCTTCACATGGAAATTCTTTGAACTGAAGCTCTTCAAGCTTTGCACATGTTTACTAAATAACTCCCAAGCTTCAGAAAGTTGCATTTGTCGCTATGCTTATTTTCCCATTCAAAGTGCTGGTTTGAAAATGTTACTTACTGTAGAAGCTTTACCCACGATAGCTAAAGAACAGTCTTTGCTCAGATAAGGTTGCTTCCATGCTATCTGACCAGCCTTTTAGGAGAGATTGATTTGTACTAGAAATAGGACAATGGTTGTCCTATTTGAAATGGTTTTATAGTCTTGAAGGGTTAGGTTTCCCCTTGGCTAGTTCTGTATGTAGGTAGAACTTATTCAGAATAAATTCTAGATATCTAACATGATTATCTTTAATTTTTACCTTGATCCTTCCCTGTTTCTGGCAGAAGGTGGCTGCCCAATTACCTTGTAGACTCTCCTTGTCTGGAAATGATGAGAATTAAACAGCCAAACCTGTAAAAGTCATCAGTGCCACTGAAACTATCTGTAATGGGTAAGAAGTAGGATAACGATACTCTGCAGTCCTCAGTCAGTCATAACATTCAGCTGACAATCTTGGGGGCAGCTGTCAATTTTCCCCTTTAGATAAGCAGTTTATAATGATACTGAATGTAGAAATTGACTTGATTTTAAGTCTGACTCATTGCCCATGGTAACTAAAAGTGAACATAGATTGATCAGCCTTGTATATCTCTCATAAAGCATCATCTTCTGCCAGATGACAAGCAGGACATGGAATGAACGCTGTTTCTAAGATGCCCTGACTTGCAAAGGGGGGAGACAAATGCCTTCCCTAGCCTGGTATTTCCCTGCTGTATTGGAACAGCAGTTCTGTAATTCTCAGTTAACTCGGGCAAGATGCTATTGTGAGCCCCAAAATGTTTATTAAGGGTGCTTGGCTAAGGAACGCTGGGTTACAGGGGGAAAAGATCTTTACTATATTGATTCTTGGTTATGAAACACTTTTCCCCCACATAAATGCTGGTTTCTGTCTTTAAGACAATGAGTAATCTTTTCCCACTATCAACCCAAATACTTAGAGGGCATCCATTCATTTTTATAGCCTGTGCTTTGGGGGGGAGGGCACATGTTTCTTGAGATAGTTTTGAATAAATATTAGTATTGTCTTGAAGATCAGAAATAATTTCCATGGAAGGTAAACTTTCAGGCAAGTATACCATAAGTCTTTTACATATATTGTACATTAAAGTTACAGACAAGCAAAAGTTTAATATTGTTAATATTGAAGATATCTCATGTGGAGCAATAAAAATGTCCCAATGAGGCTGCTATAAGTTTGTTACAGGGATGCTTAAGCAAGGCTGTTACAAGTCAATTACCCATTGACCTAGCCAAAAAATGACTTGTTCAGAAGAAGCAGAATCATTATAGGTAGAGCAGATTTACAGAAACAGCCTTGTAGCTATAATAAAAGTAATATAATCATTTATTAAACTTGTATGTCACTTGATTCTCAACAACTTTGGATGGCTCACAACAATCTACTAGATTTCCAGAGAAATAAAATTTCTTGCCTCATGGCCATGCCTAGAATTGAATCAAAGATAAGTAGTTTCCTATTGCTAATCTAACATATGTGGGCATCTATTGACCACATAAGCACTATTTTAAAAATAGTAATATCTGCTTTTTTCTTTGTGCATAATCTTTGTCCTTGTTACTTTAAACATATGGTCCAGCCTTATCACAATCCGATGTCGTCCAAATGTTTGGGCTATAGCCACTATCACCCATAGCCAACACAACTATAATGAACTTTGGGAGAGGGTGGAAAAAGAAGACTGGATAATGTAACCAGTGCTGGAGAAGTGAAGGTTTAATGCCCTGAACAGGGTAAATGCCTCTCTCCATGGTGCTTACTTTAGACTGAAGCACTTTGCCAGCCTGGGCCAAATATCAAGCCTCTAGGATCAAAAATCACTATTGATGGCCCCCATCTGACAAATGTAAACAGCTTCAAATACTTGGGAAGAATCATCTTGAGCGTTGGGTCTTTGGACAAAGAAATTGATTCCACGATTAGCAAAGCTAGCCAGGCACTGGGATGGCTGTGTATTAGAGCGCTCAGTCAATACAACATCCATATATCCACAAACCTGAAAGTCTACAGGGCTGCGGTTTCCACTTCTCTCCTATATGGATGTGAGTCCTGGACTTTGTACTGAAGGCATGTCAAACAGCTGGAGAAATTTTACTTGCACACATTCTGCTCCATCCTCAGCATTTGTTAGCAAGAATGTGTCTCTAACCTGGAGAACTTGGATCATGTAGAGTCCACCACCATAGAGTCTCTGATTATTAGAGCCCAGATGAGATGGGTGGGGCATGTCATCAGGATGGATGACCACTGTATTATTTATTTGTTCAATTTATTTGCCACTCATCTCACTGTTGAGCTACTCTGGGCAGCTATAAGTATACTTTGCCTGATAGTGTGGTGGAATCTGAGAAGAGACCTCAAGGTCCATCATGCAAATGCTACAAAGATGCTGTGAAAGAAACTGACTTCTAGCTAAGGGAACTAGAAACTGCAGCTGCTGACAGAACCTGCTGATCAGCCCTGTGCTATCAAGCCTCCATTGGCTTTGAAGAGAGGTGTCACCAAATATTCATGGAAAATGAAGACTGGCATCACAAAGTAACACCCCACAGTTATTACAAAAATGGACATTCAGAGTCCCCATTGTGCTAGACACTGCACTTCCAGGGTGGGACTGCAGAGCACCTCCATGTCCACAGATGAACCTACACAACAGCATTCTTCTTGAAATCTGACTACCATATATTTATCTTCCTAATGCCACTTGGCCACCTTTCTCTGTTGCTATGTACTATTATATTCCATATTCTGTCATCAGCATAGGAGTTATATTTAGTATAATTTAATATAGCAATAGCACTTAGACTTATGTACAGCTTCACAGTGCTTTACAGCCCTTTCTAAGTGGTTTATAGAGTCAGCATATTGCCCCCAACATTCTGGATCCTCATTTTACCCACCTTGGAAGGATGGAAGGCTGAGTCAACCTTGAATTGGTGAGAATCGAACTGTTGGTGGTTGGCAGAATTAGCCTGCAATACTGCATTCTAACCACTGCGCCGCCACGACTCTAATATTAACTTAATGTTAATATTTAACATTATTATTGTTAGGTTAATATTAACTTAATGCTGAATATTCCTGCTGAACTTTCAAGAGCTTCAATCAGCTTCCCTAAGTTGATCCTATTTAGATGCACTGAGACAGTCATGCTGAGAGAATTATTGAGAATTCTTGCTATGTCATCCCAAACGTTTTTTAAGGGAACCAGGTTAGGGAAGACTGTATTGGATATCTAATATCTATATGCTAATCAGATCATTCTCATTGTTATCTTTGATCCTTTTGCACTTCCATGCTTCATTCATTTGCATTCAGGGTTTCATGATGTACAAGCAATAGCAATTAAACAAGTGTATAAATACTATGTTGTTGCAATAGAAATATGAGATGATGCTATAACTGTTTGCATGATCACACACACTAAATTGAATCCTTTTTCAATCTGTATATAGGAAATAATGTAGTTTCAAAGTAGACCATTGGTTTATTCAGTGCCTTTCTGAGATCTCTGACAGCAATCTTTTCTGACTTCAATTTTTTTTAAAAAAAATCCACCACCCTTTAAGTAAACCCTTACAATGCAGCAAATGCACGCAACCTTGGTTGATCTTCTGCATGCAAAACTGGTGTGCTACTACTGAACTATACATTCTTTCTTGCAGTTTTTTAGTTTTAAAAAAAACCCTATACACGTAGTCAACATTTTTCTATATATTTTCTAATATATTCTATATTTTTATGTAGAAATGTATATATTTCAGTTTTAAACTACCAGAGCCCATATAATTAACCATCTAAATGGTTTTGAATAGAAAATAGAGTACATTCAACTTCTGTATTACAGGCAATAACAACCTTATAAGACTTGAAGTGAGACACGTCTAGTAAGTTTGAAGTGACATAGAACTGATTAACGTAATCCTACTTTGTTTGGTTTTAGTTGTATACCCTTTACAACCCTTACTATGCCTATGAGTATCTTCTGCTGTGGCCTCTGGTAAGAAACAGGAAATTAGATAAGAGGGAGCTTTGATCTGTTGAAGAGGAGTCTTGTATTCTTAAGTGTGGCATGTTTTGTGCCACAATCTACTCATGAAGGATTGCCTTAAAATACATCTATTACCAGGCAGAAGCAGACAAGGAGGAGTTCATACCTAGATCATAAAAGATGACCCACAGATAGCCTATGTAGAAAATATTTGTTTGGGCAGAGAGAAGCACACAGGTGCAGACATATCCCTGGATGCACATAGATTTTCTAATTCAGAGCTCTTGCATTCCCTCTCTGTGTTAACTGCATTGGGAGATTTAATCTTTTGAGTTGCTAGAATTTCCTGGCTCTGACTCTCTAGTGATCCAAATTTGATTAATTTGGATTTTTTTTCAAAACTTCCTGGGGAGTGATGGACTCCCAGACTGTAGGCTTCATAGTCAAGCAGGAAGAGCTAATCTATATCCTGTCAATCAAAGTAATAGGGATCAAAGTGAGAACATCCAAACTGACCATGACTTCTTTACTCCAGCTTTTAGTAAAGGGGAGGGTGGCCATTGGTATTTTAAAAGCTACCATCTTGTGAGAGTCCTTTGTAAAACTAGATGTCCTTTGTAAAAAATATATTGACCTATAGTACTGAATATCACATTATTTCACTGGAGAATAGGCATAAACCGTTTATCTTGAAAATATGTTTTTATCCACAGATATTGATTGCATCAATTCACAATCCATACCCCTGTTTGTGTTCACTCACTACAGATAGCAACAGCCAGCCTAAGTAGGTTTATTGAATCAATTATAATTGGCTGGATTTGCACAACATGCTAGCTCTTAAAAACATTATAAAAGAGATAGGCTCAGCTCATACAACATTCTACGCCAAAATCTTAACAATTTTTTTTGGATTTGGATAATGAATCCTATCATTATTAAAATATGTTGGTTTACAAAACATGAAGCATATTGATAGCTATTGGGATGACAAAATGACAGTTTCTGGGGCCACTGATAGAGAATAAATATAACGGAAGCAGAACTGAAGGGGATGAAAAGCTTGCCATAGATAAGAAAATATGCAGAGTTTATTAGTCTCCCTCTCTCTTTCATTGAGCATAGGAAGTGTTAGTTTAAAAAAGACCCTTGCATTTGAAATTTAACAGATGCACCTGGCATGTTTTCAAGTTTTTTTTTTCCCTCCTCCTTTTTGCAAAAGAGGGAGGAAGGTGGATTTTATTTCTTTTTAGGACTTGGGCTTCTCTGGATTTTGCATGCAATCTTGTGTTCTATGGCATGGGCAGGGAAGAGTACACATTATGCAGTATAAAATAGCTTTATAATTTTCACTCTGGATCTTTATGTGAGATGCTATAGCCTTCAACGGTTTTTGTGAGCTTTTTTGAAAGAAAATAGTTAAGGAAAACTCCTGTACTGAGAGTAATCTAGAAGCTAGGGAGAAAAGCTGGCACAACACTAGAGTTTGTTTATAAACCTTTATCATTTTTTCAAGGTTAGACATTCTTTCAAAAAGTAACTTGTTTTCCTGCTCTGGTCATACAATAGAATTAAAATAACCCTAGAATATATTGAATTTAAAGAAGTGCTTATGCCCTACTACCAGTCTACATGGAAAATAATAATGAAATTGGATTATATACTTCAGATAGCAAGGGGTTAGGTTAATGCTCTCTTACATTATAACAATAGCTGCAGCAACAGTAGTAGCTAGTATATATTGGGCAATTGATATTATACTATATACTATTTGGCTGGCTGAGTAGGAAATAGGCCCACCTGAACCCTAACTTGGGGGAGGAGGGTTGGTTAATGCAGGATGGAAAAACTGTGGTCCTTTAGATGTCACAGGGTTTCAATAATGTCAACTCTAGCAAGTGTGGGCAATGAGAAGTGATGTGATCTTATTCTTACACTTACAGGTAATCCTCGAGTTACGAGTGTGGAGCCTGCCCATTCCACTCGTAACTCGAAAACTCGTAGAGTGAATCTCGTACCTCGAAGGAGATCAGCCCCTTGCTCGTTAAAACACATGTGGCTCGTTAAGTGAACCTGAGGTATCTCAGGGTGGGGAAGGCCATAGAGGGCCTAGTGCTGGAACAGGCCCCTAAGGCCTCCCTGACCCACTAAGATACCTCATGCTTCCCCCTCCCTTCCTGCCATGCCGGACTCACCTGGAAAAGATCCAACTCCTCTCTGCCACGGTTCCTGCTGCTGCCCTGATCTGAGGCTGGGGACACTTCTGCAGCCCTCTCGCGGCCCAATCCGGGGTCCGGAGGCCTTTTCCAGGCCACTGCCACCTGGATCTGAGGCCAGCAAGTGCTTCTGTGCCCCCTGCAGCCCGATCCGGGTTCTGGAGGCCTTTTCCAGGCTGCTGCTGCCTGGAAACAGGCCACCGGAGGGCCACGTAAGCATCCTCCGGCGTCAGATGCAGGCGGTAGCAGCCTGGAAAAGGCTGATGACAGATCTGGCTCTGGGCTAAGGCTCAGAAGGCACCAGCTTAGGGTGCCAAATTTTAGGAGGTGTACCAAAATTGCCAAGACTTGTAAAAGAAAAACAATAAAAAAGTGAAAAGCAATAACAGCTCACTTTATGAGCCAGTGCACCTGCTCAAAGGTTAAGTTTTATTTTGTTTCATTTCATTTCTTCAATTTCTATAGCCACCTTACTCAATCAAGTGACTCTGGGTGGCTATAGAATTATAGTACAATTAAAACAATTTTAAAAACATTAAAACAGTGAAAACATCCACAAAACACATAAGTACAAACCTCAGTTGTGATGATTAATTATCTAATTGTAAAGCCAAGTAACAGGGCCCTTAACACATTCCAACCCCAGGGCAGGTATATAGCCAAGTTTTTAAAGCTTTGTGAAAAGCCAACAGAGTCGGGCCATTCTGATCTCTGAGGGGAGGCTACTCCATAAGGCAGGGGCTACAACAGAAAAAGTCTGTCTTCTAATTCCCACCAGTGATTTCTTTGGCTGATGGGATTTGCAGCATGTCCAATCTGTTGGATGAGATTGGACGGGTAGAAAGTCTTGGAAAAAGATGGTCCCACGGGTAATTTGTAAAAAAAAATATTACAATATTTCATTGTAAATGAGGTGAAAATTCTGAAAAAAGAAAAAAAATGTCCCTAAAATTCATAAGTATATATAATGCTCAAAATCTCAAAGAAAAAAAAAACTAGTGTGTGCATTTTTGAATTTCCTAAAAAAATTGGAAGAAGAGCCAATTGGGGAGGGCAGAATATGACTTTGCCCTAGGGTGCTAAAATACCTAGAACTGGCTCTGGTCAGAGAGAATATTAAACTAAAAAGTCCTGGGACATACATCAGGAAATTTTATCACCTTTGGGAATATCCCGGCATAGGTTCAATGATTAATTTCGTAATTAATTTCTACGAGAGCCCTAAAGAGTTATGGATTAAAAAGGTTTAAGCCTACTAATTTTGATGCAACTAGAGTGTTTCCGTGTCTTTTCTCCAATCTTTCCAGGGCAGTGGGCAGCCCATTGGTCATGGATCCCAACAGCATCTGTCGGAAGACCAAGCGGCTGGCAGGGAAACAGGCTGAGTTGTGCCAGACGGAACCTGAGATTGTACAAGAAGTCGCCAAAGGAGCCAGACTGGGTGTGCGTGAGTGCCAGTACCAATTCCGTTTTCGTCGTTGGAACTGCACCAGCCACAGCAAATATTTTGGGAAGATCCTACAACAGGGTGAGTGGGGCAGGCTTTCTCGCTTGGGTAGATTACTGCCCTTTGGGATTCTTCCAGAGTAAAAGGAGGGGGGGTAGCATTTATTTTGTTCATAAAAGAAATTCAGCCAAATAGTCCTCACAATTAAAGAGAGAAGAAAAGAGACGATATAGCCTATATTTCAGAGGTGACCAATATTGCCAGTGGGACAGAAGCTTTTACAGTATATGGAGGTGATTCATTCATTCGGAAGTGAGGGGCAAGGGGAACAGAATAAATTTGCAACTCTTCTCTGCTTGTTTTGAAATTAAATTGGGCAGTAGGTGGGATGAACACACTTGTTCATTGAATCCTTGCTGCATGCTTTGAGGTGGGCTATTCAGATAGCTCTAGGGTTTGGGATTGATTTAGTGGTCCTGTTGGAGGGTGGGAAACAGGAACTTTCCAGTCATAACAAGCACTGTTTTTCTCTAAATTATAGTGATGTTTATTATTTTGTGTACTTCTTCCAGTACAGTGGCCTTAGCTTAACAAACTGCATTTACAGTTCCAAAAGGAGCCTTTTTTAAAGCAGTTTTTTTTAATCTATTTCACTCCTTGACTCACACAGCTGTTTTCAGTACTTTTAGCTCAGGGGGGAGAACAGAAATAAGAAAAAAATATTCTTTCCTGGGCACTTTTGTCAAGCTATCCTCTCCGATGTCTAATTTGTAACCCCAAAGTTGCAATAATATCCCCCAGCCAGTCTGCTCAGCAGATCTCGCTTTGCGTCCTGCTGGGCCTTCACTTGCAGATCCACCTGTTCCTTGTATCTCCAGTCCATGCCATATAAAAACATCTTCAGCCATGCCCAACGGCGGCCCTTCCATTGCTTAACACTTCTGTTCTTTTATGTATTTTCACTTGCATCGGGGATCTTAATTAGGCATGAAGCTTCTTTGTGTCTATGTGAAATTATGCCTGGTTTTGGCGCATAAAAAAAAACCATTTGAAAATTAAGAGCATAATATCATCCCACACTCTACCATACCCCTAGATGATTAAAAAAAAGGTTATTTGCCTGAAATGGAGCCAATGAACAAGTGCTCATTTAATTAAGACATATAGGTAAAGGTGAAAAAACTCTTTTTGTGTTTATAGTAGAATATCTAGTTTTCCTGCCATTGCCTTATTCCAGGTTATTTTATTTTTCAGTTTCCCAATCTAGTCTACAGCCCTGAAATTCCCTGTTGGTCTCCTCTCCAAATACCACTAATAAACAAGGAGGCAATGTAGCAATTCTAATTGACCTATCTATGAATCCATTTTATCTTAAGTATTGGATTTGAGAATCAGCAGAAATACAAAATGCTTGGGCCTCCATACTAACCTGCATCCAGAATGACAATTTTTCTTGTATTATTTAAATCATTCAATTAAAACACTTAGGCCTTCAGGTACAGGGACTGTGGCTACAGGCTTCATAGAGAAGACTTAAACTGAGGCTAAAAATGTAGGCCTAGTTTAAATGTGAACCCAGAAAACATTGAAATTAATCTAGAAAGCATTACTCCTAGTTGAGAAGTAGCATGTAGGCTTAGGCAGTCTGAAGGCTGTTTGGTATGTTAAGTTTATAGGTTGCATTTTGATATGTGTGTGTCCCTTTCCAATAAACACACAAACATTTACTACACTGTTAGGAAGGGCAGAAGCTTTAATTTTTCTTCCTCTGCCATTGATTCTTTTCCAGATGAGAGAAGCCATTAACCTTGTACATGGTCTCTAGTGTGGGTGGAAGCTTTATCTTCTTCCTTTTTAGAAACTGATTCTTTTCTGTTATTAACTGACGGGAAAAATAATCTGTCTCCCTTATTCAGGTGCAGGCTGAACAACTGGATAGTTAGAAAAAGCTGGTGAGGCACTTGAGACCTATAAAAATAGAAGCAACCAAACAAAACACAGCTAAGGGTCAAAGAGGGCTAGACACTACTGATAAGCAATGTAGGATAACACTTCTAGATCTTATAGGTATCCATATAAGATATACCCAGCACATAATATCACACAATCTTTTTCATCTGTTTTAGTGTATTCAGAGTATTAGATGTTTTATTTCCCTAACTTGAAAATAATTCTCTAAGCCTTGTCCAGTGTGATTAATTGACAACATTAATTACAACTCTTTTTAAAGACGTTTTTAAATTTTAAAAATCCCGCAATTATTGTGTCCCTTTGCTCACATAAAGGAATGGCTCTTTTAAGATGATGCCTGTTACATGTGTATGTATGAAGCATACACAAACAAAGCAAGCATGCATGCAGTTTATTAATATGCAGATAAAAAGCGAATTATATAAATCACTTAATGTTTATATAATTATTTTATAAAGACTTTTGAAACTCAAGTTACCACTGTATTGTTTTAATAATAGAATTGGCTTCTGCATTGCGTTTTGCTTCCTGCAAAAAAATATTTGCGTTGTCCAGCTCAAATCTTCTTAGCACAGTGGTTGAATGTAACAGCTCATTTAGGGGGAAATCAGGAGTGCCTTTGACAAGTTCAGAGCAGTTTTCCTAACCTTGAATTATTAGGATATATGTTACTAGGATATATGAAAGTTGTAGTATCAAAACCTGAAGGCCAATAGATTGTTATCCTCGGATTAGAATTGGAACTCCTTGTTCCACACATTAAATCATTAATGTTCACACATTAAATTATTAGGGTGTTCTTGGGCAAGCCTCCTTTTCTTATTTACCTCTCAGGGAACTGGAGATGAGGTTTTTATGTGTGTGTGTGTTAAAGCAGAGATCCATGTACAGAACTTTGAAATCTATGGAGGGAAAGAAAGAAACTAATGAAATAATGCAGCTGGGACTGTAGATCTGAGTATCTAAGTAGAGTCCCTTGATAGTGACGTGGGGAAATTTAGCACAGGATAAACCTTTGTTGTTAGGTGAAGACCAAGAATAGGATAAGCTACTGATGATGACCAAGGAACACCAAGAACCCTGGCTTGACCATGCCTTGCTTATAACCATCTTTTCTCTTGAGTGGAGACAACAAATACACACTCCTAAGGGTTGCGCTTTGTTCTTTCGCAGAGTGAATGTGAGAGCATGAGAGGTACAGGCACTGCCGGGGCTTTGGGGAGGGAGGCAGCAGATTATTGCTACGGGCTGAAGGTTTACTGCTGTGACATGTCTCCCTGTCCTTGTAATGAAGCAATTATGGATGCTCCTAGACAGCACAGCAGCTTTTAATAAAGCCCAAGAATGTATCCATGTCTGGGAGAGATTTACTGCCCTTCCCCCTTCTCAAAGACTCTGCTCCTACATGTCCGTAGAGCTTCCTCAGACTTCCCAGCAACTGAGAGAGCAGAGCTGGGCCATAAATATGGCCAGGGAGCCTCTCCACCACCTTCACAGTGAATAGCCTCTCCCTCCCCTCACTCTAAGGCAGTGTTTCTCTTTCTCAACCTTGACAATTTTAAGGCATGTGGACTTCAACTCCCAGAATTCCACAGCCAGCATTGCTGGCTGTGGAATTCTGGGAGTTGAAGTCCACATGCCTTAAAATTGTCAAGGTTGAGAAACACTGCTCTAAGGCCAAAGAAAGCCTCCCCTTCCTTTGTCCTTCTGCCGGCAACTGCTCCTTGATCCGAGGCATTTTAACACGCGTAAAACCAAAGATGCTAACCCTGGAGGAAGCCAGGGTGATAGGAAACATCTCCCCTAACGCAGCGTTGAGCCGAAGGTGTGTGTTCCCTAACGGGATAAAGTTAGCAGCAACCAGAATAGGGCAGAATATAACATCGGCCCTGCAAACGCCGCTGTGGCGAACAGGTGCAGGTAGAGTGGCAAATGCTCACTTTGGTTCGTCAGTTCACTAATTAACCGCGGGGCCGAGCCCAGGAAAAGGCAGGAACGAGAGACAGAAAAGCCACGGCGCTGGGTACGGGCGCTTCCAGGCGCTCGGGACGGGTGCTTGAAGCTACGGACGAGGAAGGCAGTGGCAATACCCGAGGAGAAAATGGCGCCCGTTCTGGCGGGACGGAAGGGACGCGGACCCATTGGACAGCTGCAGAGATGTGGACGAGGAGCTCCATAGGAAAGAGGCGCCGCTGCACCGCCACACAGGGAAAAAAAAAATTCCCCGCTACTTGCAGCCCCTGGTGCAGGGGTAGGCAACCTCGGCTCTTTTATGACTCATGGACTTCAACTCCCAGAATTCCTGAGTCAGCATAGCTGACTCAGGAATTCTGGGAGTTGAAGTCCATGAGTCATAAAAGAGCCGAGGTTGCCTATTCCTGCCCTGGTGCAAGCAGCCCCTTACTGGGAAATAGGGAAATAGAGGTGGTGAGGCGGCGGCGGGGTAGGGGGAGAGAGGAGACGGAGCCCTTGGCGGTGCGGCGCCTCATGCTGGAATAGAGCAGAGCAAAGGAGAAATCCCCCTCCCCCCGTGGCTGTGGCAGGTCCCAGCATGGCGAGGGATGCCTGGAACTCATGTCCCGCGGCGGAGGGGCGACTGGCGCCCCTCGTAAATAAAAATCCAGATTGCTGAGACGGGAAGGGGGCTATTGCATCTTGGAATCCCACCCCCGTTGCCGTTGTGTTGCTAACGAATAAAGCAACTACAGATAATACTGTTATCAGAAACCTCCAGGGGTTGAATTGTTGCCTATCATGACATGGCCTGCCAGTACCTCTTGCTTTGCTTGGACCTTAAGGTTATTTTAAAAGACGACTTTGCCTAATGGTGTTTTCCATCTCTTTTTCCCCTTTCTCGATTTACAAAACAGATATCCGGGAGACAGCCTTTGTCTATGCCATCACAGCAGCTGGCGTTAGCCATGCTGTCACCCAGGCCTGCAGCATGGGTGATCTGCTGCAGTGTGGCTGCGAGGCAATTCGGAGCAGGGCACCTCCTCTGCCACCTGCCGTCATGGGATCCGAGAGCTCTGCTTGGGAATGGGGTGGCTGTGGGGATGATGTTGACTTTGGCTATGAGAAATCCCGGCAGTTCATGGATGCTAAGCGCAAGCGTGGCAAAAGTGACATTCGAACTCTTATTGACCTGCACAACAATGAAGCAGGGAGACTGGTAAGGGCCGTATTGCATCTTCATCCTGTTTTATGTGGAAACCTCTGCTGATGGGCAGCTCTGCCTCCTTCTCTGTGCATAAACCAAGATGTACTGATTTGTCTGATCCTATCCTTTTTAGAGGTCCTTCTCTCTTCTGTTCCATCTTGTCTTATATGTAGGCAATTTTATATGTTCTAGACTAGGGGTGTCAAACTCAATTTCATTGAGGGCCGCATCAGCATTGTGGTTGCCCTTGGGGGGGGTGGCCAGGGTGGGTGTGGCCTACTGGGTGGGTGTGGATGGAGTGGGTGTGGCCTACTGGGTGGGCGTGGCCAGCTCTACATCGTTTGCATCAAGAGTGCCTGTGGGGGCCTGGGCAGGAGTGGGACAGATCTGAGGGTCTCTGGCAGAAGGGGGTGGGACCGGGGCGCCATGGTGCATTTCTTCATTCCTCACAAAGGGTGACACCTCCCCAGCATGCACCCAGGGGACGGGGCCGATGTGGCAGGGTCTGGTTCCTCGCTGTTTCTAGACGGCCTTGTGGAGCTAAGACTGAATGCGTTTCAGCATAGATGGCCACCGCAAAATTGTACATTGGGTCCCGGCCGGCCTGGGCTAGGGCCAAGGCAGCAGGGGCTGTTCCCTCATTGTTTCCAGGATGGCTTCGTGGGCCACATGAAACCACTTCGCGGGCCGCATCCGGCCCCCGGGCCTTGTGTTTGACATGTCTGTTCTAGACCTCTTAACCTAATGTTCCTTTACACTGTTGGGTTTCTGATCTTCTACATTAGGGCTTTTCAACCAGTGGTACGGGTACCACCTGTGGTACATTGGCACCTGGCAGGTGGTATGCGACCATCCTAGAAAAGTGGTAGCGGGGGAGGGGAATGAGCTGAACCGGTGGCAGCACTGCACAAGCCTGAGTGAGAGATGGCTGGAGCTGCAGGGCTGTCAGGGCTCAGTGGAAGCGCCAGGATCAGCGCCAGGCTCCAGCTGGAGCTCGGCGCTGATCCTGGCGCTTCTGCTGAGCCCAGAAGAAACACCGATCAGCTGGAATGTTGCAGCCTCTCCAGGGTCTTGTGATTTACATTCAGATGCTTGGCAACTGATTCATATTTATGACGGTCGCAGTATCCCAGGGTCATGTGAAGTGACCAAAACCTGCTGCAACCACCCAGCAGATGGGGGGTGGATAAAAACCAAACACCCCCCACCCCATCTCCGCTGCCAATCCTCAACAGAAATGCTCACAACAATGAAAACCTTGGACAGGAGGAAGAGCGCAGCCGGGCGGGCAGGCAGGTTTCTTGCTCAGCTGTGGCTTGGGGGGCACTTTTTTCAGTGCCATTGTAACTTCGAACAGTCACTAAGCGAACTGTTTTAAGTCGAGGACTACCTGTACTTCATCACTTTTTTCCTTTTGGGGGGGGGTCATCGAGTTTTTGACACCTTGTTAGGCGACTGGTGGTACTTGGATGTTGCCATATCCTAAAAGTAGTACAATGGGTGAAAAGGTTGAAAAGCCCTGCTCTACATAATTTAGTAGCTAATGTTATGCATATTTGTGTGTATTTCGTTTTTAAATACCGTTTTATAAATGAGAGCAGCCTTAGATCACCAATGAAAACATATTCCTTGACAGAATAAGAAAACTCTATTGTTTGCTACAGAACCATCACTTGTGTTTCAAAAATGGATAAATATTGCAAGTGAGTAAGTGAATGCAGAGGGAGGAGAAAGTACAGGAACAAATATAAAGCATTACGGGAAGCTTCTGGAACATAATAGCTAAAGCTCAAAAGTGTGATTTAAGAATTTGGATCAAATCCCATCCTGAACAAGATCTCCAGATGGATTTTGGCAAAACCTTATCACAACAGACTCTGATGTGATGATAGGAATATTGGACTGTTAAAATAACTGCTCCCATATTTAAGACCTGTTTGGATAGTGTATTCAGTCCAAAATTAGTCTGCATCAGATGATGACTGATTCCTCTAAAATACAATTTCTTTTATTATTATCTAGATTTCAGAAGCATGATGCTATAACTTATCTTAACTCTCATTTTTCTTTTCTTTTTTTTAGAAAATGTAAGCCAGGAAATGCCAGTTTATTATTTTCAGGGACCATTATATTCTTGAAAAAGTACTCTGTGGACTTTTTCTGATTTTCGCAGTTGAGCTGACTGGCATCACTGATATAATACTTCCAATATTGAGCTTACGGATATGAAGCTTGTCAGCTCAGAAGCCAGGAAAACAATTGTGTTTCTTGTAAGATCTCAAGAAACAGCCTTTATAAAACACAGCTTAGATAGCGACACAGTCAGGCTTATATGAAATAGCAACTGCTCTAATGTACTGTATTTTTTGCAAATAAAACTGAACATTAAACAAATTCAAAGCGCAACTAAAATTTTCTAGAACCCATATAAAATTGCTTTGGGTATTGAAGTTGACCTGCTAAGTTGTCTGTGGGATGTTCACATTTAGAGCACTAGCTGCCACATATTTTAAAGCTGTTGTTTTGGCAATAGGTAGAGATACAATATCTGTTTTAGGAAAAGAATGCACCCATCTAACCTTAGAAGAAACTTTCTGTCTCTCTGCCTGTTCTCACTTCTTATTTAAAATAATCAGCTAGGAGACTTAACTCTGATCTTACTAATCTTGCAATTGCCATTTTCTTCCTACTTATTGTGGCTCTCCTCCCCCTCCCCTTTCCAGGCAGTGAAGAACCACATGCGGACAGAGTGCAAGTGTCATGGCCTTTCAGGTTCCTGTGCCTTGCGCACCTGTTGGAAGAAGATGCCTCCTTTCCGGGAAGTGGGTGACCGCCTGCTTGAACGTTTTAATGGGGCTTTTAAAGTGATGGGTGGCAACGATGGCAAAACACTCATCCCTGTGGGTTGGAACATGAAACCCCCTGACCGGCAGGACCTCATCTATTCTGCTGACTCACCTGACTTCTGCATTGCTAACCGCAAGACAGGCTCGTTGGGCACACGTGGGCGAGTGTGCAATAGCACTGCCATGGACATGAGTGGCTGTGACCTGCTCTGCTGTGGACGGGGTCATCGTGAGGAAACACTGCTCCTGGAAGAGAACTGCCTTTGCCGATTTCATTGGTGCTGTGTAGTTCAGTGCCGGAAGTGCACTGTGCGCAAAGAGCTCAGTTTATGTATTTGAGCGGGTATAGGAAGAACATTGAAGAAGGATGACCCAAAGCAGAAGGACAGGAATGTACCCAGCCTGCCACAGAATCCCAAGAAAACAAGCATCGCCAAGCTGTTTAGGGTATGGGGGCATCAAGGTCATCTAGCTGGAATCGGAGTAATATGCTAGAGAGACAGTCCATTTTGGATTCTCAGAGCAGGTTTTTTGTTGGTGGCTAATATTGTTCCTAGCACTTGACTACAACTTCCTTGTATCAACTGCTTGGCATCTAGCACCAGGCTATGGTTTCAGAAGGTCCTACTACTCCTTGCTACACTTGACATGTACTGAAAATGGGGGATCCTGCCTTACCTGATACTCTCATGATGATTTCCAGCAGCTTGGTCCTATCTAGGCCTCTCACTATGGATTATGAACTGATTCCCTAGAGACTAGAGAGAGAGATGCTGTGTTTCACTTATTAATGGATTTTTAATGTGTTTAAGAGGACAGCAGAGATTTCTTATCCAATCACCCCACCCCTTAAACTCCTTTACTTCCCTTTGGGCTGCCATTTTTTTTTACAATAATAAAGTTATTTAACTCATTTTTTCAAGTGTGATTCAAGAAGTGATTACAAGTGCAATTAATATTGATTAGTAAGTAACTTAATTACTCATTTTGTTCTATTGTTCATCCAAGTAGAATGGTTAAATGATATAAAAGTGGTTTTTTTCTCCCTGAAATTATGTCCTTAAATTATCTTGGGAATACATCTTACAGCAAAGATGGGAAACCTTTAGGACTAAAAAAAAAAAAGTGGAAAAAAAATCATCCTTACTTGTGTTAACAAATGGGAGAACCGTTTATTGCAGATTGATCTCTAATAATAGTTCTTGGGGAATTAGAAATGTTAGAGCTGGATTGTATTATATTTATGGTTAATGATGCATGGATAGGATCTGGATTGAGTTAATATCGGTAGAAGATGGCCCTGATGGAGACATCTTTTACCAAGTCAATGGTCAGACATGTGCAGCTTAAAGCCTATTCTAAGAAACTGATTTGAGAAAACACTTCAGACAGATCCCTTGCTTAATTTACACAGAGACAAAATAAGGGAAGCGTATTCAGATTTGCAAGATTTGGTCACTACAGTTGTTCTAATAAAAGTGTTTTTTTAAATTATATAGCATTGGTTTCTCAGTGTAGTCTACCCTATAGGGCTTACAATACCCTTGTTCTATAGTTTTACAAGTTTTACCAATCCTCACATTACAATATGAGGTAAAATCCAGAGCCATCTATGCAGTCCTATGTAGCACCAATATGTGGAGGAAGAGAAAAACCTCTTCACTGATCCTTGTAAAGAACTGAATTTGTAGGGAATGTATGTGTAAGTGCTAGAGTACCTGATTTGAGAGTGCCAAAGTTGGAAATTGTGCATTTTTAACAATCTAATGATTTTTTCATTGCTAACACTTTTCAAGCACCCAAACCTGTACCTATGGACATGGACATCACCAGATGGAGTACATAGAAATAAAATTGACTATATTATTGGGACAAAGAGATGGAAGAATCCAGTTATAATAGCAAAGACATGATTAGGGGTGCTGGGATATATCAGTTGCAAGTTCCAAGTCAAGTTAAAGTGGAAGAACAAAGCAAACCAGTTTCACCGATATTGTACTGACCCACCGTTTTCAAGAAGAACATTAGAAATCACTTTGAAGTCCTTAACCTTTTTTTTAAATAAGGAATCAGGGGAACTGTGGAATTAGAGTTGTTAAGGATAAATGTGAAAGTAACTGCCAAAGACCAGGAAAAAAAAAAAAAAAAAACGAGGTCAGAACAAATGATGGAAAATGCCAAGAAGTGAGGCTACAGCCAAGAAAGACAAATGATCTCAAGAAGGAACTTAGCAAAGACTTTTAGAAAGCTTTTGGAAGCAACAAGCAGTATTATAATGACTTCTGTAAAGACCCTGAAGATGGAAATGGAGAAAACAAGGAAAGACGTCCAAAAGATTATCAAACTCAAACTGGCATGCTAAAGAATGCCAATGGATAATAAACTAACTAGTGTATTTAGAATAACAGAGTTGGAAGGGACCTTGGAGGTCTTCTGGTGAAACTCCCTGCTCAAGCAGGAGATCCTATACCATTCCAGACAAGTAGCTGTCCAATGTCTTCTTAAAAAACCTCCAGTAATTGGAGCACCCACAACTTCTGAACTATTCTACTGGTTAACTGTTCTCACTGTTAGGAAATTTCTCCTTAGTTATAGGTTGCTTCTCTCTTTGATCAGTTTTCATTCATTATTTCTTGCCTTGCCTTCTGGTGCTTTGGAAAATAGGTTGACTCCCTCTTCTTTGTGGCAGTGCCTCCACTATTGGAACACTGCTATCATGTCACCCCCTAGTCCTTCTTTGCACTAGACTAACAAACCCAGTTCCAGAATCAAGATCATGTGACATAGTACTGTTTTATAAAGCCATAGTAAGATCACGCTTATGATATGCTGACCAAAACTGGATGCAGTATTCCATAAAAAATATAAAGACTTTGGAAAGAGTGCAAAAAAGAACAACAAAGATTATTAGGGGTCTGGAGGCTAAAACATGAATAATAGGATTCTTCAGTATTCAAGTTTGTTGAGATCCATCTGGATCTTGAGCCTGTCTTCTGGGATGTTGGTTAGTGTCGTCTGCAAGTTTGATGAGTACCCCTTCTATCATCTAAATCATTTATGAAGAAGTTGAAGAGTACTGGGCCTAAAACGGAACCTTGGGGTACCCTACCATTTACTTCCCTCCATGTAGATGTAGTTCCATTAAGGACTATATGTTGAGTGTGGTTTGTCAGCCAGTTACAAATCCATTTGGTGGTGATGCTGTCCATCCCACATTTTTTTTTAGCTTACCAAGAAGTAGGCTGTGATCTACTTTGTCAAATGCCTTACTGAAATCCAAGTATACTATGTCCACTGCATTCCCTGGTCCAGTAATATAATCACTGTCAAGGAATGAAATAAGATTTGTTTGGCATGATCTGATTTTGACAAACCCATGTTGGCTTCTAGTTATAACTTTGCTTGCTTCTAGGTNACAGCAAAGATGGGAAACCTTTAGGACTAAAAAAAAAAAAAAAAAGGAAAAAAATCATCCTTACTTGTGTTAATAAATGGGAGAACAGTTTATTGCAGATTGATCTCTAATAATAGTTCTTGGGGAATTAGAAATGTTAGAGCTGGGTTGTATTATATTTATGGTTAATGATGCACGGATAGGATCTGGATTGAGTTAATATCGGTAGAAGATGGCCCTGATGGAGACATCTTTTACCAAGTCAATGGTCAGACATGTGCAGCTTAAAGCCTATTCTAAGAAACTGATTTGAGAAAACACTTCAGACAGACCCCTTCCTTAATTCACACAGAGACAAAATAAGGGAAGCGTATTCAGATTTGCAAGATTTGGTCACTACAGTTGTTCTAATAAAAGTGTTTTTTTTTTAATTATATAGCATTGGTTTCTCAGTGTAGTCTACCCTATAGGGCTTACAATACCCTTGTTCTATAGTTTTACAAGTTTTACCAATCCTCACATTACAATATGAGGTAAAATCCAGAGCCATCCATGCAGCCCTATGTAGCACCAATATGTGGAGGAAGAGAAAAACCTCTTCACTGATCCTTGTAAATAACTGAATTTGTAGGGAATGTATGTGTAAGTGCTAGAGTACCTGATTTGAGAGTGCCAAAGTTGGAAATTGTGCATTTTTAACAATCTAATGATTTCTTCATTGCTAACACTTTTCAAGCACCCAAACCTGTACCTATGGACATGGCCATCACCAGATGGAGTACATAGAAATAAAATTGACTATGTTATTGGGACAAAGAGATGGAAGAATCCAGTTATAATAGCAAAGACATGATTAGGGGTGCTGGGATATATCAGCTGCAAGTTCCAAGTCAAGTTAAAATGGAAGAACAAAGCAAACCAGTTTCGCCGATATTGTACTGACCCACCATTTTCAAGAAGAACATTAGAAATCACTTTGAAGTCCTTAACCTTTTTTAAAATAGGGAATCAGGGGAACTGTGGAATTAGAGTTGTTAAGGATAAATGTGAAAGTAACTGCCAAAGACCAGGGGAAAAAAAAAAAAAACGAGGTCAGAACAAATGATGGAAAATGCCAAGAAGTGAGGCTACAGCCAAGAAAGACAAATGATCTCAAGAAGGAACTTAGCAAAGACTTTTAGAAAGCTTTTGGAAGAAACAAGCAGTATTATAATGACTTCTGTAAAGACCCTGAAGATGGAAATGGAGAAAACAAGGAAAGGCGTCCAAAAGATTATCAAACTCAAACTGGCATGCTAAAGAATGCCAATGGATAATAAACTAACTAGTGTATTTAGAATAACAGAGTTGGAAGGGACCTTGGAGGTCTTCTGGTGAAACTCCCTGCTCAAGCAGGAGATCCTACCTATACCATTCCAGACAAGTGGCTGTCCAATGTCTTCTTAAAAAGCCTCCAGTGATTGGAGCACCCACAACTTCTGAAGCAAGCTATTCTACTGGTTAACTGTTCTCACTGTTAGGAAATTTCTCCTTAGTTATAGGTTGCTTCTCTCTTTGATCAGTTTTCATTCATTGTTTCTTGCCTTGCCTTCTGGTGCTTTGAAAAATAGGTTGACTCCCTCTTCTTTGTGGCAGTGCCTCCACTATTGGAACACTGCTATCATGTCACCCCCTAGTCCTTCTTTGCACTAGACTAGACAAGCCCAGCTCCAGAATCAAGATCATGTGACATAGTACTGTTTTATAAAGCCATAGTAAGATCACGCTTATGATATGCTGACCAAAACTGGATGCAGTATTCCATAAAAAATATAAAGACTCTGGAAAGAGTGCAAAAAAGAGCAACAAAGATTATTAGGGGTCTGGAGGCTAAAACATGAATAATAGGATTCTTCAGTATTCAAGTTTGTTGAGATCCATCTGGATCTTGAGCCTGTCTTCTGGGATGTTGGTTAGTGTCGTCTGCAAATTTGATGAGTACCCCTTCTATTCCATCATCTAAATCATTTATGAAGAAGTTGAAGAGTACTGGGCCTAAAACAGAACCTTGGGGTACCCTACCACTTACTTCCCTCCATGTAGATGTAGTTCCATTAAGGACTATATGTTGAGTGTGGTTTGTCAGCCAGTTACAAATCCATTTGGTGGTGATGCTGTCTATCCCACTTTTTTTTTTAGCTTACCAAGAAGTAGGCTGTGATCTACTTTGTCAAATGCCTTACTGAAATCCAAGTATACTATGTCCACTGCATTCCCTGGTCCAGTAATATAATCACTGTCAAGGAATGAAATAAGATTTGTTTGGCATGATCTGATTTTGACAAACCCATGTTGGCTTCTAGTTATAACTTTGCTTGCTTCTAGGT
>NW_015387553.1:133836-137180 GCF_001527695.2 Protobothrops mucrosquamatus
TTTTTTTTTAGCTTACCAAGAAGTAGGCTGTGATCTACTTTGTCAAATGCCTTACTGAAATCCAAGTATACTATGTCCACTGCATTCCCTGGTCCAGTAATATAATCACTGTCAAGGAATGAAATAAGATTTGTTTGGCATGATCTGATTTTGACAAACCCATGTTGGCTTCTAGTTATAACTTTGCTTGCTTCTAGGTGTTCGCAGATCTGTTGCTTGATTATCTTTTCCAGGATCTTCCCAAGTATTGATGTGAGGCTGATTGGTCTGTAGTTTCCTTGATCTGGCAGCCAGGACTCAAAGGACTCAAAGAAGATCATACTAAGATGGAAGGAGCATATTGAAATTCTGTATAACAGAGATGTCAAAATCCAAGATACCTTAGAAGATATTTTATATTTAAAAGAACCACAAATGTTAGAAGACGAAATTAGATCAGCACTCTGGTCATTTCATTTCCAAGTTGGAAGGCTATGGCAATTGCTGCAATATCTATAGAAATATGGTAAGTAATTGGTAAAGGTTCTAATCAAACTATGTTAGCAAATCTAAAGAATAACATAATGGACAACAGATTGGAAAAGGTCCGTCTACCTTCCAATATTAAAAAAGGGAGCTTAGTAGAATATGCAAACCATCATACAATATCCCTAAGTTTACATACTACCAGATGTGATGGTAAAGATTGTACAGCATCAATTAGAGTTCTACAAGGAAAGAGATGTCAGATATTCAAGCTGGTTTTAGAAAATACCAGGAAACAAAAGACATTATTGTTCATGTACACGAGGTAACTGAGGAAGACAAAGAATACCAAAAGATATGTGCTTCACTGATTATAGAAAGGCCTTTGATTATGTTGACTATGTCAACCATGTCAAGCTGTGGAATGTTCCTAGAACATTTCATTGTCCTCATGCAAAACTCATCCATAGGATAGGAAACAACAATCCAGGCAAATCTTGGAGAAACAGACAGGCTTAAAATTGGCAAAGGAGTGAGACAATGTTTTATAAGTTCTCCTTACTTATTCTGTCTAAGTCTGCTGAATATATTAAAGAAGACTAGATTGGAAGAAGATCATGGTCTACAAATTGAGGAAAAAACTTCAGTAAGTTGCATTACCCTCCCGACTATACTCTGGTAACTGAAAATGCAAATGGTTTTTGAGTTCTAGTAATGAAAATCAAGGAGTACATCAAATAGTAGAACTAAGCTTAAACGTAAAGAAAACTAAAGTAATGACAATAGAATTGGCAATGAAGATACAGAAATGGCAGATAGCTTTTGCCTTTTAGGATTGACTATCCGCAGTAAAGGAATCAATAGTCCAGAAAGACTAAAAAAAAAAAAAAAAGGTAGCACTGAGCATTCATTCGGTGACCATTGAAAGATATGAAGGCACTGAAAAAAGGAGACTTACTACCAAACCTCAAAGTTATGACTATCACAGCATTCCCCATGGTCATATGATCGCAATTTGGGCATTTGGCAACTGTCATGTGTTTATGATGTTCACAGAATCTTGCAGGTGCGTGTTCACCATTTGCCATCTCCAGAGCCAGCTTCCAAAAAGCAAAATCAGTGGGGAAGCCGGCAGGAAGTTGCAAGTCACAGTCATGTGAGGTTGTGCTTAACGACTCTTGGTGATTTGCTTAATATTCATTTTTATAGTATTTAACTTTTAATGTGAATTTTATATTTTTTTATATTTGTTTTTATATTTGCTGTTTTATTTGACTGCTGTTTTATTCAGAGTTGCTTTTTGTAAGATAGACAGCTATATAAATTTGTTCAATAAATAATGACCACAGCTGGAACTGATGAACTGCTGTTGTGGGTGCAGTCACATATTGTTTCACTATATGACTACACCACCTAGCTATTGAATTGTTGATCCCAATTGTGGTTAGTAATGAGGACTACCTGTATAAAATAAAACCAAACGGATTACAGAGTATAGCAACCAGTTTTAGAATGAACAACGAAAAATAAACAATGAAGATATTGAAATAGCTTCTGCTTTTTAGGATAGACTATCCTATGAATAGTAAAGAATTGACGGCAATGTAATTGGTGCAGATAAGCATTGGTTAAGGTAGCAAGGTTAAGGTTTGGAAAAGACACTCAGATACCATGTGCTATATCCATAAAGATTAGAATCATGCAATGGTTTTCCCTGTGACATTATGAAAGTGAAAGTTGAAGAAGTCAGAGTATGATGTTTTCCAACTTTGGTATTGAAGAAGACTCCTTAGAATATCAGGGATAACCAAGAAAACAAACCAATGAATTAGAGTAAAAAACACCTAGATAATTTGAGCTTGGAGAATCCAGAATTCTCAAAGCTCAAATTATCGTATTTTGGCCACATTATACAGTACCAAGATCTGGCTCTTTTGAGAAGTCCATAATTTGGGAGAGGTGGAAAGGAGGAGAGGAAAACGACAACCAGCAGCATGGTGAATGAACTTGATTACAATGGTGATAGATTATCACTGGAAAACCTGAAGAGCCAGGCTGGGGACACATACTGAAAATGGTCTGAGTGATTGCTGAGAGTAGACACCAACTTAATAGTACACAAGCAATCAATCACTGTATCCTCTTAGGCTACGCTTAAAGTAATGTACATGTGTGGTTATGGGAGATTCTCAAGTACTTTAGCAACTGAGAAACAGCAGACATCAAAGTACATAACAGAGAAATTATATGCCAAAAGCATTTTGACATTTGAGCCTTCTAATACTGCCTTAGGGGCATCCATTTGGATCACTTCTCTTTGATTCTTCTCTCCTTTTCTCCTTTACTACTTTCCTCAATAAGAATGAAACTTTATTCTCTCTCTGTTTCTCTCCCCTCCACTTTTCTTTCTGTTTCTCACAAATGGAGATGTTTCCCCTGGTTATTTTTAAATGAACATTTGGAAAATATTTTTTCTCCCACAAGAGGGCACCAAGGGATTAACTTAATACAACTTTGCCTGCATTAGGAAGTGAGCATCTCCATTATAATGGATTTCTAACTGTGTATGTGAAGGCTGACAGGAGAAGGCAAGATAAAGTCTGCCTTCTAGTGTAAATCAGTACGACTCAGAAGCGTTGCCTTTTCTGGCCCCTGCTTCCATTTTATAGATAAAAGATGTTTTAATTTGATTAAACCACCAGATGGATTCATAGCTGGCTGACCGGCCGTACTCAACATGTGGTCCTCAATGGAACCGCATCTATATGGAGGGAAGTGTGTAGTGGGGTGCCCCAGGGCTCTGTTCTGGGCCCAGTGCTCTTCAACATCTTCATCAATGATCTGCACCAGGGGATAGATGGGGAACTCATCAAATTTGC
>NW_015387553.1:138266-145774 GCF_001527695.2 Protobothrops mucrosquamatus
CAGGTCACGTTAAAGCTTCCCCAACTTCATTCTCATCCAGTTTGGATTGTGCTGTCATTCACTTTTAAGATTTTAATAGGCTCTTGGATCCACCTGTTCATAAATCTCTCAGATTCCATGATTAAAGCTCCAAGACTAGATTATCCTTTTTGTGCCTAGAACAACCAACCCAGGACACAGAAGCAATTTATTTGAATATATTGCAATACCATATGTATCCTATAATTACATTAAATACATGTGAGCTAAATCTTATATACACTCCAGTGGTAGAACTGAGAATCCACTTGTTTCATTTTTTATTTTTTATTTTGCAAAGGAAGAACAGGGAGGTGGTCAACAAAATGTTACTCACTCACTTTTAGCTCTTGTCCACCACCACATGCTTCAGCTTTATCCACCAGTTATAGGTGATATGGCTCTTAGTACATTACTCCTATGGGAAGGCAGTACAAGGAACAAACAAAAAAAGTGGTAATATTTGATACAGCATGTATTTCCCAAAGTGGAAGGACAGTGCAATTGCCTTGGTTCTATTCTGTTCTATTCTGTAGGTCCTAGGACAGAAGTTTTGTCTCAAAATCCTGCCCTCACTAGGAAGCTGCTAGAGGTCAAAACAAAAAATAACATACGTGGGAATAATGTGAGAGAAGGTTTGGAATGATTATAGCCTGTTCTTTGGTTCTACTTTCAGAACTCTTACTCATTTTTAACCCATAGGTTGTTATAAATAAAAATACACAACGCAGTATCACATTACAAGTATTTAAATAATAAAAATGCAAAAATAGAAATCCATCTGATGAGTTAGCATATTACTTCTGTTTTGAACTGGACTCTTCAATCACGACATTCAGTAAACTGCAACTGGCGAGATTCATATAACACACTAAACCGTGAATCGTGATGCATAAATCATGGTTTACAAGCTGTTCTCAATGAGCATGTAACACGTTAGGCTTTGATGTGATGCATAACTGAGTTTGAGGCCAATCTCTGCAGCTGTTTAAAAATGGACCTATATCTGGGTAATTTTATTAAGATGGGTCCGATCAAGACTTGGGACTTTGTTCTCCCCTATTCTGCAATGGTTTAGCTCAGGGGTAGGCAACTTTGGCTCTTTTATGACTCGTGGACTTCAACTCCCAGAATTCCTGAGCCAGCATGGCTCAGCTTGGAAACTCTCCCTTTCCCCTCAGCATGGCTGGCTCAGGAATTCTGGGAGTTGAAATCCACGAGTCATAAAAGAGCCAAGGTTGCCTACCTTTTAGCTAAATTGGAGCAAAGTGGTCTTTTCTTCTTAACTTTGACTCTATAAATCTTAGTGGGTTCAGTTTCCTTTCCTTTCCTTTTTGCAGAGAAACTAAATAGAAATTGAGCCAACAAAGCATTTTGGTTGGCATATCTTTATATGGTTGACATATCTGAAAAAAAATATGTTTTCCAAATCCCACACAGATAAACAAGTTTGCAGTAATTATCTACATTTTGTCGTCCTAAGTTAAAAATAAAAATAAAAACAGGAAGCAGGGGATTGGCAGGTATATGTACTTAATTTCATCTGTGCTTCTGCTCAAAACTGTACTCATATCAAGCTATTTCTCTTATAGTTAACAATAAAGATTATTGATGGGGAAAGGTTTACAGAGTCCCTTTTTCTTGCTTTTAACTCTCACCTTACCTCTATCTCACATTATAGAATTGTGAAAAGAGTACGGTAAATTTTTACTGTATGATTGTGAAAACCTCAGTTAAATCAAAAGCTCTAATTTCAAATAATGCTATGGGAGTATCAATTTAATAAATAACTAGTATTTTAAGGTATAGAAGAATCCACCAGCAGTGACAATCTTCTATTGTTCTCAATTTTATTTTATTTATTTTATTTATTTCCTTGTTGTAATCTAAAAATTACTAGCTTTGTAAATGAGGCTGAGCCATGATTTGCTTAACCCCAGGTCAGTAAATAAATCTCAAACAGCTGTTCTTAAAACAGGGGGCAAAAAAATACCTTAAATGTGATGTATAACCCAAACCAATATGAGCACAAAGATAAATAAAATATTCCTGCCTTCAAGTCAGAATCATAGAAACCGAGCTGATACATTGGGCTTAAATGTATCTATTACTTAGTGTAATGTAAAACTAGGGTTTACAGTTTCTAAACCATGATTTCTGGATATTATGCAAATTTGCCAATTGTGGTTTATTCAATAAACCATTAAAAAACCCTTAGCATGCTATAGGAATAAATCATAGTTCATTTCACTGAGTGGTGGGATTCAAATATGTGAATAACCGGTTCTCTGTGTGGATGCTGCTTCCAGAAGTCCATTCTGGGCCTGGGCAACCAAAAATTAGCTACCAGTTCTGCCGAAGTAGCACAAACTGGCTGGATCCCATCACTGATTCCATTGTGTCTGCACTTACAAAGCACCGGAATTGTATGTTCCCATTTCAGAGAATATCAGAATACAGTTGATATGCAATTTCATTAATTAAGCTACTTTCCTAGAGGCAAACTTAGTTTATGTGAGGATGGTGGTGGGTCACCTTCCTCCTTAGTTTTAAGGTGGTATGAAGTCACTGTTGTACATTATGATTGGTAGGAGAAATTGGAGGTGAAATGCAGACCTGCTGAAGTAACTAAAGTTAGGTGTCTGGATTTAGTAAATAGCAGCAGGAAGGGGATATTTTCACTTGGAACCAATTATGTAATTAAAGCTTGGAAATAGATCAAAGCACTTCCCTTCCCATTTGACCAGATATTGATGTGTGTGTTTAGGTTCCCCACAAACATCTGCTCTTCTTAAAGCAGCTCTTGTGGTCATTCATTAGATAGGAAGGCTGTGGGCCTAGCCAGGTAATGTGGTTATTAGTTGGAAGCTGCTATCTAGCAAAGAGGTTATGCAATTGAGGACATGCATAATCCTTAGGCTTTACCACAATTAATATGGACTGAGGAGAAGAAAGAGAGAGATACAGCTAAAATATTTTGTATATAATTTTCTTTTCTACTCCAGTACAATTTAAAAATACATAAATATACTAACTTGCATTTAAATGTTAGGATTTGATTTGAAAGCTGCTATATAAATTCAATTTTCAAAGCAGTTTCTTAGCTCTCAGTTTGACATTTGTCTGTTCTAACTTTTCTTCTGGTTAACGAGGTTGCTAAATCTCAATAAATCAAATGTCAGATATTGCAACAAATTAGCTATATAATATAAAAATCATTTTTGTTTTTAACATTATATCAAATACATGCAAATATTACAAGTAAATAAAAAAATGACACTTTTTATAGCCCTCCCAGCTCAAATGATTCTGGGTGGGTTACAACATGTCGTACATGCAACAATAAAATAAAATCTATATTATAAAAACAACAATAACAAGAAGACAACAATATCAAGTTAAACCTCTCCCAAGGTGGAGGTCAATAAAAGTTAGTCAGAATTGAAAGCTCAGTGAAATATGACTGTCTTTAAAGAGCTTCTACAGCCACAAGGGAACAAGGGAGCTTTAAGACCTCTGGCAGTGGTTGGATTCAACTGATTCGCACCACTTCAGCAGAATTGATAGCTAATTTTTTGTTGCCCAGGCGCAGAATGGACTTCCGGAAGCGGCATCCAGACAGAGAACCGGTTGTTCACATATTTGAATCCCACCACTGCCTCTGGGGATTAGGAATTGCACAGAGTGGTGGTCACCTCAGAGAAGACCACTTATGCAGGTCTCCTAAGTTCAAAGAAAAGAGGGACTATTGACAACTCTTTCTGGAATGTTCTCTTTATATGGAAAGATTCTATTTCTTCTGGAAAGAGAAGGAAGAGGAGATCTATCTGTAAACAATGGTCCAGCAGAGCACCAGGAAAAAGAGAGCTTTATGCTAAATATGTAAAACTCACAAGAGATGGATTGATAATGCCCCTTTGTTAATATGTACAATTTGTTCCTATACTGTATAAACAGAAAGTTTAATCAAATAGATAGATAATATGTCAAGATGATATCTCAGGAATAGGCTACTATATATGTATAATATATGCATAATTGTGTATTTATTTTTGTCATATTTATGTAGTGTATATCGGAGATGGTGACCCTTTGAGAGCTGTATGCAACGAAATTTCATTTTAATGTATGCCGATTCGTGTACATTCAAAGTGACAATAAAGTTATTATTCTATTCTATTCTATTCTATTCTATTCTATTCTATTCTATATGGAAGCAAGATAAATCCAGATGTTGTACCTAGAATAAATATGAAATCATTGCTTTTAATGCTGCACACTATAAGGATTTGGGCATATTGGTGAGGTCTTTTACGTAATACGTAAGAGTACAGAGAAGAGCAACAAAGATGAATAGGGGACTGGAGGCTAAAGCATATAAGGAACGGCTGCTGGAATTGGGTATGTCTAGTTTAATGAAGAGAAGGACGAGGGGGGACATGATAGCAGTGTTCCAATATCTCAGGGGCTGCCACAAAGAAGATGGTGTCAAGCTATTTTCCAAGGCGCCTGAAGGCAGGACAAGAAGCAACGGGTGGAAACTAAGCAAGGAGAGAAGCAACCTAGAACTAAGGAGAAACTTCCTGATAGTTAGAACAATTAACCAGTGGAACAACCTGCCTCCAGAAGCGCTGAATGCTCCAACACTGGAAGTTTTTAAGAAGAGACTGGACAGCCATTTGTCCGAAATGGTATAGGGTTTCCTGCCTGAGCAGGAGGTTGGACTAGATGACCTCCAAGGTCCCTTCCAACTTTTTTTTTTATTATTATTATTATTATTATTATTATTATTATTATTATTATTATTGCTTATGATCAGCCTAAAATATTGTGTGGAGTTCCAGTATTACTCTGAGGAGGCAAAGGCAAGATGTAATGAGGTGTAAACATAACCTTGAGGAACAGGAAGAAGACACATAACCATGAATAACAGCTCTCAAGTCTGAAGCAGGAATGTAATTTGAAAAAGCATCTCTGACTCAACCTCCCTAATTCTATTGAAATTAAAAGTAGGGAAAGGAGATTCAAATTTCCAAGATTCTGTTACTGAAATCTTGTAATAAAAGTAGTATTATTCATAATTTTGGTTTCCTAGTGGGATACCTGAAGGGTAAAAGATACAAGTACTGGAATGTTCATTGATGGTTACTTTAACTAATACCAAACTAGAAATTAATAGGGTATACTTTTAGAGGAACTAATTCAGAACCATCCTGTTAAAATACCTGAATATTGTTTACTGTATTCTGCCCATCCTACCTTTATATGAAGGACTCAGACCAGAGCGTTTCCTGCAAGTCTACCAGTGCTGTGGAGTAGGTTGCCATTTTAGCATGCCATTTATTGCTAGGATGCCATTTTAGTCCAGGGCCCTCCAGGTGCTTGAAAAGAGTTATTAAATTTGCATGCAGTTAACTTTGGTCTATAACTATAGACCTATCTTTACCAATGAATTAATTTTTGTCTACATTGCCCTTCTCATATTGGCATTTTCCAGTTTGGATTACAAGTAGCAGAACTCCTTTCCAGTTGGCTGAAGATTCCAAGGATTGCAAACTGAGCACATTAGCAGGCCACTAAATAGGGAAAAACTGGTTTGTTCTCAGGATAGGCATACTTTACCTGGCTTGTAACCTTCTGATAGGTTATTAGATTGTAGGAGAGGATTAGCTATTTTGTATCTCTTTGTTGCCCACTAAGGGTCATCCATATTTTTGCAATGCAAATATTCCAATTTAGGAATAATTTTTTTTACTTGGGACAAAATCTGATCACTGGGCCTCAATCAACAATGTAGATTTGGCTTTGGACAAGAGGGCGGTCTATCAGATTCCCAAATTTAATTTTTTGATTTGACTAATTAATATATAACAATTCAGAACATTTATATTTTATAAAATCTTGTGGCACCTAGCTTGCTAAAAAACTAAAAAATATGTATCATGCTGATACTCCTACTGAGGGAACTAGGAAAATGAAGTGAAAATAAACTAATAACTTATTTAATAACAAACATTTAATAACAAAGTAATATTATTCTAATATAATTCAACATACCATGAAATATTAGGTAATGGGGCACACAATTTGAGTTTCACCTTCCCACTTAGTGTGTGGACTTAAATTCACAATGTTTTCCTGGTTACCATGGAAAAAGATGCTAAGCTTGGTGGATCATTTATTCAATCTAACCAGGGTGCTTCTTATGTTCATTAACTAAGAGAAATAAAAAGCTATTTTCTATATTTTTATTTAACAAAGTTTTGGAATATAATCTATACTGTGGTCATATATTATTACCATGCTAGTTTAATCTACTAATTAATTTAATTATGTTTAAAATGTCTATGATTTTATTAAAACCAAAACACTCAAATTACAAAAGTCAACACTGTGAATTAAAGAGTTTGTGGATAAAGAAGATATTTGTTATGCTAATTTTTGCCATAGAATGGTCTCAGGTCTTTACTTGCTCTGGACTCTCATGAATGATTTATTTGTAGTTAATCCATAAGCTGATTAATTAATTGAACCATAGACAATAACATACCAAAAGGAAAACTTTTTCCAGTATGTTTTTTTTATTGCATTGGTACATTTACGGTTCAGCCTTATCCTCTCAATTTCATTAGGTAGGTTCAGTTTCTAAACACACTTGTGTGAAAATTCTTATTTTGTATTTTACAGAATAGGCTCAGGGCTGAATGTTGTAGATGGGTGAAACAAAGTCATGCAAACTGGACATAGAGTATTTGAATGCATTGTATACTGATAACAGTTTTAAAGAGTCCACCCTTGGAATCAATAGAGGTAGTCCTTGATTACAACTGTAATTGAGCCCAGACTTAGGGCCGTACGTTGTGGTGGTCATTAAGCTTGTCACCATATGACTACACTTGATTTTATGAACTTTTTTGCAGCAGTCATTATGCAGCAATTGTTAACCCAACCGTTTTCCCCAGTGGGGGCTTTTTGTTTGAAACCAGCAAAAAATGCTGAAAACTGTCGTCACATGACTGCAGATGCTGCAAATGGCCATAAATGCAAGCCAGTTGCCAAGTATCCAAAAAGTAATCATGTGACTCTCTCTCTCTCTCTCTCTCTCTCTCTCTCTCTCTCTCTCTCTCTCTCTCTCTCTGTAGCTGTCAGAACTTCAAAAACTGGTCATAAGTAGCTCTGGGGAGATCTATCATAACTTTAAATGGTTGCTAAGTGCCTGATTCTTAAGCAAGTACTGCAGATAAATGTATTTTATTTTATTTTTTTATAAAGATTTTATTGTTTTTTTTCCCATCAACATATGTTAATTTTTCCAATCAACAAGTTGTCTGGAGTTTGCTATGCTAATACATGTTCAATTCCTAATCCTTCATTCTTTCCTCTAGCCAAGAATAAAATAGGTTCCAAATTTGATAGTAGTCTGTATCTTCTTTATCTTTCAACCTCATAGTTAATCTGTCCATCTCTGCACATTCCAATATTTTCCTGAT
>NW_015387553.1:146021-175307 GCF_001527695.2 Protobothrops mucrosquamatus
TCTTTGTATGAAGTTGACATTGTTAATTTGTAGTTTCTCTCCCATAACATTTGCCATTTTTCTAATTCTATATTATAGCCAAAAAAAATTGCCCATCTTGTCATAGTTTCTTTCACTTGTTCACTTTCCATATCCAAAATTAACAAAAAGTTATACATTTTCTTAATTAATTTCTCATCTGAGGTTAACAAAATCTTATAAGGATCAAACACAGTTTGATCCTTATAAAATCCATACATTTTTACATCTTTTTCATATCTACTTTGTATCTGTAAATGTGCCCACCAGGACAAGTTAATTCCCTGATTTTCCAGTTCAGATAAATGTATTTTACCTATCTTTGACTAATAGATCTATTATATAGACTGCCTGCCTTTATTCCCTTAATATCATTAGAGTTATTCTAGCTATTTAACTATCCATCATCCATAATCTTAAAATATTGTAAGGAAAGAGATTTCTCAACTTCCTTGGTCCAAAATTTAGAGAGGGCCCTAACTAAAATGCTTCTCCTCCTTCTTCTGTTCTTTCTGGGTATACTCATCTGCAGGAGCAATGGCATTGTTTTGAAAACTTACTGGGTAGATTGCAGGTTTGTGGTTGTTCTCTAGAAGGAGGGCACCCATTACCGAAGAGCAGCTGTTTACATGAAGGTCAAATGTACAACTCTAAGGTTATAGCCCAGTCATAGCCCCTAGTAATAACAGCTCCCACCCTAACTAGAGAAAAACATGGATCTCTGCTTAGGTGGAAACTGCTGAGCCAGCTACTGTCATGATGTACCACATTTAAACACCCAGCCGAGCCCATTTACACTAAGGTTATGATTATAGAAATGAAAGCAATGATTTAGACACCTGTAAACAGTAGAGCCAAAGCCTATTGCTATCTAGCTGATTCTGATGAACTCAATGATCTCATTTCCATTGTAGTCAAAAGTGACCAGGGATTTTCCTCCCGGCTGATATACCCTGCTCAGTGCTAGGTTCCTCCTGAAGCAAAATCCTATAGTTCTAGAGCAGGGGTGTCAAACTGCCAGCCTGCGGGCTGGATACATCATGGCAAAACTGCGCCCACCCCATTGCCAGCAATGGAAAAAAAGTTGTGACACATTAAGTGACATTGAGAGTTTGACACCCTTGTTCTAGAGCAGCGGTTCTCAACCTATGGGTCGTGACCCCATTTGGGGTCGATCGACCATTTCACGGGGGTCGCCAAGCAAGGCTGTCCACCATTTTTCCCCCTTTTCCGGCGGGTGCCTTACCTCCCTTGAGCTGGGCCAGCTGGTGGTCGGCCTGCTCCGTCTCTGCCGCTTGCCAGCTACGCCTCGGCCAGCACAGGGGGCGGAACTCCCGGGCAGGGAAAGTCCTCGACTTACGACCGGTTGGGTAGTCCTCGACTTATGACCGGTTTAGTCCTCGACTTACGACCGGTTTAGTCCTCGACGTACGACCGGTTGGGGGTCGCGGCTTTAAAAAGGTTGAGAACCACTGTTCTAGAGTCATTTCTACTAGAATCAACTTCAGATGCAGAAAGGAAACAGATTTGCTTATTCCACACTTAGCCTAGGCCTGCTCCGTACATTTGTATTAATTATGAATATAAAGGAGTTGCGCCACCATCTAATTAATTTGCAGGCTCATTTAAAAATACTGGTTCTCAAGGTCAAAGCCCAAGATTAGGGGTGGGCAGCCTGTGAGCTGAAACCTCTTGGCACAGAAACTAGAACCTGCTGTGATACTCCTGCTGCAACTCAGAGCTCTTTCCTGGGAGAAGAGAGCAAGTCTCTTGGCTTCTCTATGCCTTCCAACCAGAGTGGATCCAAATTGCTGCACTAAAGCAGCTTGTCCTATATAACAAGGTAAGAAAACCTTCACGGGGGCAACTAGATTTCCCTCCCCCCTCATCGCAACATGGTCTCCACTCCTACAGTTCTTGGTGTGTGCTTTAAGGGTAGAGGTAGTCAAACTCTGGCATCCAGTAGTATGGGGTGATCAATTCTAGGTGGGAAACAATGTTAAGAATGTGGAAAAAAAAATCCACACAATTTATGTGGGTGCTTTCATTTTGGTTTCTCAAAAAGTGGAGGAACACCCCAAGTATGTGATTAAAATTGGTGTTTAATGTCTGGTTTGGTTCTTTCGTATACATATACATACATACATGTTGCATCCTAGGACTGTTGTGCCTTGGAATGTAATAGAAATCATCTTTTGTTTTAAATGAAGAAAAGGCTTTACTCCCGGGACTAGGCAAAATAGTGCTAGGGGCATTTTCCTTGGAACTGAGAGGGCTCCCTGGTTCCATCTTTTAATTTTAGCCAATTCTTTTAATTAAAAAAAATTACAAGAGAAGATGACATGAGGCAAAATGAAATTTCAGCCTCTAGCAACATCTTTAATAATGAAAAGAAAAGAATATTTTTATTGGCCTAGTGTGATTGGACTTGTCTCTGGTGCATAAGCTCTCAGAGTATACTAAAATGCCTCTAAACCCCACACAGGGCCCGTAGGCATTCTCAGCACGTAAAATGGAGGGGTGCAGTCCAATATTACATGAAAAATGTGTTGTGGGGTAAAAAAAAATGTATGGGACAACACAGAACATCCTAAGGGACTAGTGAGGGCGTACTGATCTACCTTATTCAGTTCATCTTCTGACATTTGGTTCTTCTGAGGAGGACCAGACATCAAGGCAGCCATCTTGCCAACAGTCTCAAAGCATGTTTGCATATTTAAAAAATTCTCAGTAGCCAACCTTTCCCTGGCATATAGTATTAAAGATTGAGTGGGGGGAGAGGAAGGAGATTTAATTAAACTAATTGCTCTTTCATTGATCTAATTGATGCTAGTAGGAATTCATGAAAAGGAGCCTGCAACAGTTTTCAGTGATTTGTGTTTTTCCAAGTCAATGTTGGAAAGAAAGTATGTAAAAGAGCATGGGTCTCTCTCTTTCAGCAGGATCCGTGTGTGAAAAACTGTACAAAATTTGAAGTGGAAGACAAGGAAAGAAAAACAGATTTTAAAAATGAATGGGATCCAGGTGAGGGCTGTGGAGAAAAACAATCCAGAAAAAAAAATTCAGATGGAAGAAGAAACTGACAGTCCCACGATCCATGGTTGGACTGCTATTAAAAGTTGGAAAGAATTCCCTGAATTATTTTATTCAAGATTTTGCTATCTTATTTTAAAAAAACAAAACTGAAGAGCATTCTGTGCTCTGCATGTAATCTTTCAACCACCCCCATATTTGCCCTGTTGAAATTTTATGTGAAAATTACTGATTTTGAACCATGTGATTTGTTTGTTTGGGTTTTGGACAGAAATAACCAGCATAATAGATGCCTTCCCGAGTGGCCAGCTAATTAGTATGAGCAGCTAGCCAACAAAAACTGTTTCTTTTATAATTAATGACAACAGGAGGCTGATCATCTGCTCCTTGCCAGCTAGCTGATATGCTGACTGCTGGTGGAATGGGATGAGGGGTGTGGATGCTTCCATGGGGATTTATAGGTGTCTGAAACAGGAAGAGTATGCTTAGGTACAGCCCTCAAGCTAAAAAAAAAAAAGCCTCACAATTTTTATTTGAAATAGTTAATTGGTGGAATCTTGGTATTGAGTATAAAAAGGAATTTAGGGAAATCACAGGGCTGTAGACTTTTCCAAAAGGAATTTTATTTTAAGTTATAACTTTAATGACTTTACATCCTTTATTATAAAGGACAGTCCTCTATTTCAGAAAGCTGACCTTTACATTTATTTAGTTTTCACAAATTTAATACAAATGTTTATCTTTATGATCTCTTTCAGATTTGCCCCCTTTTCATGTTTGTTCTTTACTTTTTCAAAGAAAATATGGCCACAGGAGTTATATATCCTGCTTTCTGAATGTACTTCTAGCAAGGGCAAGAAATTCCATAAAACAATTTTTGAAATATAGCTATTACACTGTGAACATAATTTAGTTAGGTCAGTCCAAAAATCTATGTAATCCTGTTCCTCAAATAGGAGAATAGAATGGGTGGAATCAGCTGTCTGTGGGAAACCCAACTACAGATAGTAGTTACACTTTCTCTCATGCTCCCCAAAAACTAGTGTTGAGAGCTTTGTTGTCTCTAATATTGGAGGTAACATATAGCCAAAATTAAAGCCATTCTAGTTGGTAGCAATCACAGCATTTTAAAGTAATAAATGTATCGTTTAATTGTCCCTTGTGTCTTTGAAGTACTTTCTTTTATCTGTATTGAATTGTCTACCATCCAACTTCATTGGTTGACCTCACATTATGGAAGACAGAGAAAAGATAGCTTCCATTTAATCTACAACAGGTATAACTGTATCTACTTCAGCTTATATCTTCCCTTGACATACTTGACTTATTTTCCTCAAGGTCTATCCTAGGAATGTATTTGTCCTTTGATTATTCTGTTTGTCTTCAAAGTGCATAACGTGATGGTGGCACAAAACATTTTGCTGCTCAAAGTGGAATGCAAACCCATTTCCCAGCCCAGCCCAGCTAGGGCAACTCTTTAAAATCTTGCTGTACCAGTGAGATACATACTTGCCCTTGGTATATGCAATCTCTCTTTCTCTATCCTACATAAAGCATTGCCTGAAGCAAATCACCCTACTGCATGGCAGAGCTGGCCCCAGCTTAAAGATCCCTTAAATTAAAATGCAACTGCTGCATTTAATCCTGGTTGCTGGTCCTTTTCTTTGAAGTCTTCACGGCAGCTGCTTCCCATACTGGGGACTGGATTATCTCGTCTGTACATGGTAACTTTTTCAAAGAATTATAATGAATAGCAATAATGGCACCATTTATAGTGTTTCAAAGAAAGATAACCTTTGCCTCCTGAAGATCTACCCTGAGGAACCTGCATTGCACAAATAGGAAAGATAACAGGATGGATAGGAACTATCTAGTTAGACCTGCAAGAAAATGTTGCAATATGAGGAGTTTTGATTTGGAATGCCAATCAATCATAGAATACAGGAGGCAAATATCTGTCTGGTTGTCTATTTTTCTTCCACTAACAATGAACATAGGACTATATCTGATGTCTTCTCAAACAAAGATTTGTAGTAAAATTGTTTCTTTCTTCTTCTTCTTCTTCTTCTTCTTCTTCTTCTTCTTCTTCTTCTTCTTCTTCTTCTTCTTCTTCTTCTTCTTCTTCTTCTTCTTCTTCTTCTTCTTCTTCTTCTTCTTCTTCTTCTTCTTCTTTTTTAAAAAAACTTCTTCAAATCCTTGGCTTTTCTCAAGTCTCCAATATTCTCCTTTTGGGTTTGGATTGGGCCATTTGGATAACGTGACAGAATATTTCAGGAATACTTTTCTTTTGATATATACCGTTCCCCCAAAAAAGTAAGCCCTACCCCAAAAATAAGCCCTAGTTTTGGGGCGAGGCACACACTTTAAAAAATAAAGTTTTTAAAAATAAACTGAATAACCATTTGGCCGGGAGGATACAAAGTCTTCTGCCTTGAGCAGGGATTGGGCTAGAAGACTCCGAGGTTCCTTCCAGCCCTGTGATTCTATGTCAGGGGTCTTCAAACTTGGTCCTTTTATGACTTGTGGACTTCAACTCCCAGAATTCATCAGCCAGGCACGCTGGCTGAGGAATTCTGGGAGTGGAAGCCTACAAGTCATAAAGGTGCCAAGTTTGAAGACCCCTGTTCTATGTTCTATGAAAATAATGGGGGAATGTGAAGATGGGATAATGCTATACTTTGTAGGTAAATTTGTGGTTCGTGTGGGGAAAATCTGTTTCTCAAGTTCCTTAATGGCTTTTCAGGAATTCATAGGACTATAACTATTCCTCTAGGGGACAGGCAATCTTTTATATACTGTACTTTTCAAGGGGATCTACAGACTTTACTTTCAGCTTTGTCAGCTTCCTCAAGGTAGAAGTTATGTGCCAGAATCTATTTACCAAGGGATAGAAAAGCTACTCATATAGACAAATCAGAAAATAAACATAACTCATATTGTATCACTAAATAATGTCCTGAGAAATGCTGTTGGGTAATAATTACAGGACTTTTTTTCATCCAGTTCCAAGTTTAACATGTAAGATTTTAATCACTTTCAGGAGAACTATATTAGTCTCTTGCTGCTAAAATAACAGTGCCTTGTACACAACCTTGTGATACAAATAGTATATTTATTAGCCTTTAACATTTTATGGTTCTGGGATCAGTTACAAGTCAGGTTCACAACTGCCAGCATCTCTAAGCTTGTGATTTCAGAATGATAGCTTGATCTTGCCACTTTTCTGAAAATTAAGAAACATGGGTGTTGTGACACTGATTCATGCACAAATTTTGTCTTACAGAAGCTTAGTCCTATTTTCCACTTTTAGTGACACGAATGAAAACAGCAGTCAAGGAACTAATCAAAAAATAGGTTCATTCATACAATCAGAGGCCCAGGCTTGATGGCAAAACCAGGTCTTTAAGGCCTTGCAAAAAGCCAGCATTCTTTGAATACTCTAATTTTTCCTTGTATTATTATGTACATCATTACCTTTAGGCAGAACACTTTCTTTCAAATATTACCTTTTGCTCTATCGGTATATATGTAAGCATTTGTTGAACAGCAGATAGTTGTAGTAGGTGTTATCAATATTTCCACTCTGGTTTTAATTTGTTTTATTAGTTACTCTACTAACTTGTAAGTAAGCCTGGGTTTTTTTGGTTGGGGGGGGGTGTTGGTTAGAAATCCCTTTCAGTCAGCATCTTGAAATTCCTCAAACTGTTGTCAATCCTGAAAAGATAAGGCATTTATTAAGTCTTCTTCCAGAAGCATCCCGACTGTGGACAAGAAGACATTCTGAAGTATTAAATAACATTTGAATGGGTCTCTAAGTTTGGGAATAAGTCTATTAAATACATTTGTAAGGCTATTTTATTGTTAAGAATAATGCTGATTATTTCGACAGCAGGTTATACCAGCAGTCCCCAACCTTCCCGCCTTGGTGGCCTGGCATGGGCGAGGGGGAAGAGGGGATGGTTCCGTATGAGTGGCTGATGCGCACCTGCGAGCACACACAGCTCAATTCATGCACTCGAGTGTAGCTATGCATGGCAAGCACCCACTACAGAAGCGAGTGGAGTTGCTTGCATGGTCCAGTTCCAAACAGGCCGCAGTCTGTTAGTGAGCTGCAGCCTGGGGGTTGGGGACCCCTGGGTTATATTGTAGAAATGAAAATAGTGCTGGTTTATCTCTCTTATGGAATGGTTAAGATATGGGTTTCTCACCACCCCATTCTCACAAAATAGCCATTTAAAATGGGACTTAGGATAAATACCCATTTATTAATATTCATTTACCAGATGGCAAGCTAGCACAGTTATTTCAAGCAATTCCCTTTAGCCTCCAGAGCCACTTTATCACTTTGTCTTAGCTGTATCCCCTTTTTTCTGGGTAGTTTTGTAAAGTAAGTTCTGTGCAGCCCCTACTCATCCTTTTTCATAGATAAGAATGATTCTAGGTTCTCTATGTGCCTGACATCTGTCAGGATCTGGGTGGAATGGTACAGGGTGAAACTAAACCTAAAGCAGGAGAGATGCTGTTAGTCTACTGTGTCTCTTGAGGGGGAAACACAGCTCTGAAGGAATAAGTCTGAGACTTGGGGTGTTCTTGGACTTATTGCTTCTGCTAGAAGAGCAGCTAGAAGTCGTGGTCATGGGATCTTTGTCCCACTTCTTTTGGGGCACCCATTATGCAAGAGGAGCTAGGAATATTAAACCAAATCATCCTTACTACCAGTGAGACTATTGCAATATGCTGTTCATGGAGCTGCCTTTAAAGACCACTCAGAAACTACAACTGGTCCAAAATACAATGGCCCTTATGCTAACTGTATCCTGACCGGCTCAAGGTTGACTTATTCTTCTGAGGTTGGTAATATTGAGAACCCAGATTGTTGGGACCAATATGGTGACTCTGTGAATTGCTTAGGGCAGGGGTGTCAAACTCACAATATGTCACAACTCACATGTTGTGACATATTGCAACTTTTTTTCCATTGCCGGCAATGGGGTGGGCGTAGTTTCGCCATGACGCACCTGGCCCACGGGCCGGCAGTTTGACACCCCTGGCTTAGGGTCTGTAAATCACTGTGAAGCTGTATATAAGTCTAAACGCTATTGCTATTGCAATTGTAGCTGGGAGCAAATTACACCTGTTCTTTAGGCCCAGCACTGGCTTCCAATAGGCTTCTGGATACCTGAACCCAAAATGTTGGTTTAACCTATACAACCCTTTATTGCTTTGTCCTTAGCTATCTCCAGGTGGAATTGGAAAAAGTCAGTCACCAGGAGAAACAATTGATTTCTCCCTTCCAGGGAAATAAACAGGAGGGAAAGGGGAAGATTTTTCAGCAGCAGCGCTGGCTCTTTGGACAAGCCTTCCAGTAGAAATTAGACTGACCCCTCCTTGATCCCTTTTAGGAAAATACTAAAAACTGAGCCCTTTCATAGAGTATTTACAATTTGGAATTAACCACTGATCTACCTATGGATTCAACATGATATCATATGTTTTGATCCATTATGTTTGATTATTTCAAGGCTTGCTTATAATTGGCTTAATTGGCTTAGGTGGTTTTAATTTGTTTATGATGGATGTTTAGTCATTTTTATATCTTGTAAACCACAGAGAGTCCTACCTAATCATGGCAGAATATAAACCTTATAAATAACATGCTGCAACCTAGCGCAAACTCTGTGGTTTACAGTGTATACTTTTCTTGCAAATAGATACACTTTGATATTGAAAACTGGCTCCGGACTCTGTAACATACCCGTATTTGCTTTCTAGTTTTTCCCTTAATTAAAATCATTTTAAGAATTAGTAAATGTCAGGTGCACTGATACCGTATGCTGGGTACCACACTGAGAAATCCAAGAATAAAAGCCTCCTATTAAGCAATCAATCTAATCCAATCTTTTGCAACATTCTCCATCAAAAAGCCATCCTCTATCCTTCAGCAGAGAATAAATGGGCAAATCTTGTTGTGGGTGCCCCATCACTGGAGGTTTTCAAGAAGAGGCTGGACAGCCACTTGTCTGAAATGGTATATAGACCTTCCTGCTTGTGCAGGGAGTTGGGCCACATGACCTCCAAGGTCCCTCCCAACTCTGTTATTCTGTGTGATTGTCTGAAATGGTGCAGGGTTTCCTGTTTGAGCAAGGACTTGGACTAAGTGTCTTCCAAGCTCCTGCTTCAGTTGCTGAAGAGGGATTGGACCTGATGGCTTAAACCAGTTTTTCCATCTCTATAATTCTCTAGGTCCAAGGGAATCAAACAAGAGGGCCCCTCTACTGTAGAAGGACGACAGAACTGTGTACCTGTTTGGAGATATATGCGCCTGGCTGTTTAAATACAGAAATGTGATGTTGACTATGTGTAATTAATTGCACTGGGGGAAAAAAGGCGTACCACAATTGATTCCTGAACTGTATAAGCCGCCGGTGTTCGTAATAGTAGCCGGCGTGCTTGTCCTCAGCTCAAGAACAAGAGTAGCACGCAGAGACAGAAAAATGCGGCGGATGTTTAATAAACGCGCATCTGGAGGGCAGAAAGAATCTACCTTGGCGACCGCTTTGGCTAAATGGCCTGCATGCTCACGAGCCAGCGAGTCTCTCCGGACAGGCTTTAAGAAAGCGCCAAGAGACGAGCGCGGCTGAAGCGCCCCTTTCAGCGCGGCGCTTTGCTCGGGCGAGCACCTTAGCCGGAGCGTTGCTTCCTCAGCTCTGCAAACGGAGGAGCGCGCCCGGCCTCGCCGCTGCTTAGATTTGCGGCTGAAGACACTGGAGTACGCTAAGGGACGCCCGTGCCTCTTTCCGTGGCGTGCAACGCAAATGTGTGCGCGTCTTGAGGAGTGCGGTTGGCACACGCTTCCCGACCCGTCCTTTGCTTGCTCGCCCGCCTGCCCGAGGGCTCCTGCACGGGCGTGTCGGGACTCGGGCTTGGGGCGCTGGCTCGGTAGTTGAACGCTGCGCGTGGAAAGGGTTCGCTTCCGTCCCGTCCGAGAAACAGCCGCCGCCAGTTGCCTTGTTCACTTTCTTTCCGGCATCTCAGTCGCCAGGAGCTCCGCGCGGTGGGACGGGCATTGCTGCTCTGGCTGAAGGCCCGGTGCCTCGTGGGTCGGGCTGCCCAGGCCGCACGTGCCTTCTGACCCCCCACCTTTGCCCCCTGGAGAAAGATTGCTCTGCCCAGCAAGAGCTGCTGCAGCCCTGCTGTGATTTTCACAGTCGGGTGGGGTGGGGGGGGGGTTCCCAGTTGCAAAAGAAAGAGGGTGTGTACTTCGATAGCAGGGCGGGGGGGGGGGTTTGGTGGTGGTGGTGGAAATCATTGCCAGCCTCCTTTTCTTCCCTCTGCGCCCAGCGCGCTCAGATGGGGGCGGAGGAGAAGGACCTGTCCGCATGGAGTTCCGAGAAGCTTCGGGGAGCCTGTTGCTCTATTCTGCAAGGGGTTGTAACGTCCGACGTCTCTTGGCAAACCAGCCACCCTGGTGAAGAAGGAAGAGACGGGTGGAGAGGAGAGAAGGCAGGCCCGAGGTGATCGCCGCAGGTTAGACTTGCAGATCTTTGGGAACCGTGGTCACATTAAAACAGCCCCCTCCTCCCCCCCCCCAATTGACATAAACAGAAAAACCAAAGCTGAAAACTCTCCACTGGGAGGCAGTTGAGGAGGTCCTCAAAAAAAGTAGCCCGCAGTGACAAGCCAAGAGTCAAACAGTAGAAGGGGAAGGAGAGACGACCCACTGCCCCATCTTATTTGGGCTGGCACTTAAAGGAGAGGAACCAGCTGGTGGAGACAGAACTTCCGACATCCAGGATGGGACAAGCCTGGCTGCTTCTTTGGCTCTGCCCCCTGCTTCTCCTCAGCCTCTGGGGCCAAAGGTAAGAAAGACCCCTTCCTCTTTTTATTTTGGATTTCCTTAGCAGCTTCCCTCTGGCCAGATTCTGTTTCTTCAGTTAGTAGGCGAGACCTTAACCCCGTAGCCGCACTTGGCAGTCAGTGTCCTTCTTCAAATTCTTCCACCCCTGGCCCAGCAAATACACTGTACTAAAGGGAGATTAATGACACATCCCTCACTAATGCAGCTCTTGTAAGCCCCCCAAGGGCCTGGAGGCTATGTCACTTGGGAGCTGTTTCTGTAATTACAGCTCTCCCAGGAATGTAGTGTCGAAGCAGATTTGTCTTTTTTACGAGTGGCTCTAGTCATCAGGATTATTTCACCCCTGCTCCCCCCCAGCACATTATAATCCAGGCTGTCATCTCCTTCTACAGACTATTCTCGCCCCATCGGTAATCTTGAAATTCTCGCCAAGAGGCATTTGCTTTGACATGAAAGCGTCCGGGGAGAGCCTCCATTTATCAGTGTCGATTTTGGAGTTCATCTCTGAATATCCAGGGTTAGGAATTTGCTTGGCATCTTCTAGAAATGGGGTTAGAGGAAGCGAGGCAATCAGTCTCCCAAGTGGTTTTGTTCTAACTTGTTAGCCATATTTTCCTACTCAAAGTCAAGGACAGTAGAAAGATTGATTCCTGCTTGATCCTTGTATGGAGCAGCTCAATTTACTTCTTAAATTTGGAGAAAGATGATCGTTATCTATAGCTAGGAGGGAAAAAAATATCCTCTAATGGGTAAATTTGAAAGATTCTTTTGATCTCTGGAGCCATTTGAAATAGTCATGGACCTGAGATGGTCTCCCCCAAATCAGTGTTATCAATTTAACTAATTGAAAACTTACTATTTTAACTTTGTTGAGCATGGTACTTATCCCACATGGAATTGTTTGCCATAGCTTATCTAGGTTTACCCTATTTTATCATAATACAAGGTAACAAAAGATACCAAATTTGTGGTTTGCGTGATCTTTCTGTCAGCCCTGATGTTCAGCTGGCATTCGTATTACGCAGCTACCACTGTTATGTGTTTTTTGTCAAAGTACTGCAGAAACCAGTTATCTTACTAGAGTGGAGTTTTGGCACATAGTTTTGAGTATTTGTATTTGGAAATGGAAGAGCTGGTCTACATTCCATTTATAGCATGAAGCTTACTAGGTAACCTTGAATTACAACCTCATACGTAATGCTTTCTTTGTAACCTTTTTTTAAGAAAGTTATGTGGAATGGGTTATAAAAGGAAATAAGAGACTGACACTTGTATCAAGTCTCAGAAATTTGGTAACAGAAATGGGGAGAAATTTAAAAATATAAAGAACGTTCAATGTTTGGGAAGTGTTTTAGAGCAGTCTTCCAATATGTATGTGTCAAAATTGCCAAGAGTCAAAGAATGTTTCTTCACAATTTAGCTCTGATGAAGACACAGCCATAACTTAACAAATAAGTAATATCAGAGTATCTGGGGTGGAGCACAACACCCTTTCCAATTTAGGGAGAAAGCTGGGGGTCAAATGGAGAAATGGGGTGTTTGAGTCCTGGGGTTTGTATCATTCTGCATACAAATTAGTAGTTAACTTCTTTCATCTTTGTGACTCATTTTTACAAAACGGATGGGCAGGAGTTGTTATGTTGCCCAAAAGCCAATGGATTGGAGGTATTTTATTTATTTTTTAATGGGGCAGAGGATAAGTTTATGAATGAATCAATCAGCATCACGTTTGGAAAAGGCTTGAGGATGCCATGTGGAGTGCTTGCATTATTGCAAGCAAAGCTAAGCTGTTCAGAGCCGCCTTATTTTAAAACACACACACACACACACACAATGTCTTAATCATTTCTTCGAAGGGCAAGTCCCTTGCTTGAGGGCTAGGAGCTGATCACTTCCAAGAGCAGACATGCCTCTCTTAAGCAGGGCCCACTTACTTTGGGGCTTCAAGTGAATTTTGGATTTGGCATGGATTTTCAGACTGGATCAGGAAAGCCATTCCCTTTTCATTAATAGGCAGTGTAAACTGCCTTTCTAGTTCCTCAGTGTGGGTACAAGAAATTAGACATCAATTTTGAATCGTTTAGAAGGAAGAGAGTACATGTAGCCCTCAATTTACAACAGCTTGTTTAGTGACCGTTCGAAGTTACAACAGCATTGAAAAAAATGACTGTTGTCACTCGGGACTGTTGCCGTATCCCTGTGGTCACGTGATCAAAATTCAGACCGTGACAACTCGTATCTATGAGGGCTGTAGTATCCTGGGGTGATGTGATCTCCTTTTGCGACCTTCTGACAAGCAAAGACCATGGAGAAGCCAGATTCAACGTGTTACTAACTTAACAACTGCAGTGATTCACTTAATGACTGTGTCAAGAAAGGTCATAAAATGGGGCAAAACTCAGTTAACAACTGTCTCGCTTAGCCATGGAAATTTCGGGGTCAGTTGTGGTTGTACGTTGAGGACTACCGTACTTCCTGAGCTGCATATTCTTCCTCAGTTCAGGAAATGAAGAACATTCATATTCTTATAAGATATTCTTATAAGATATTCTTACCTCATATCTTCTAGAAAGATAGCTGCAATTTAAGGTGGGGGGGGGTAGGGAACTGACCAATGTAGTGGAACTATTATTTCTTGTGATTTAGAAATTTCTGTTAGCACACTTCTTTCATTTTGTCATCAACTACAGTTCCTAGATATGTATTATTAACAAGTCCGATATCCCTGTCTTATGTCTGTATGTACTTCTTTTTCTTAAATAAGTTTGCATTTGTTTATATTAAATTCCAATCTGCTACATCAATCCCATTCTCTAATATATGAAAATCATTTCTGAATTTTGTCTGTCTTCTGGAATATGAGCTGTCCAACCTAGTTTGTCCACAGCAAATTTGATAAACATTTTTATCTAAGTTATTGAAGATTCTGGAGCAACGCCCATGGTACCCCTTCAATACCTAACTACACTTTAATTAGGAATTATTATTGAGTTAATAGTTTACAGGCGAACTGTAGGCACATCATCTAGCCCCTGCTTAATTAGTTTGCTAATCAAAATGACATGGGATACTTTGTCCGATAGTATTGCTGAAGTTGTTATGTCTACCACATTGCTACAATCTGCTAAGGAAATTACCCAATTAAAATATGCGGTAATAGTTCTCTGTCTGGCAATGTGACCAGTAGTTCCCTGGATCATTCTTTCTCCCTGTTTTGACAATAGGAACAACGTTTACCTTTAATGTCAAGTTCATCTGATATTTCCTCCACTCTTCAGGATTTCTCAGAGATCATAGACAGAGGTTGGTCAAGTGATCAGCAAATTTCTTTTCAGATTCTAAGGCAGCATTCCTTTGGCCTGGAGATCTGAACTCATCCAAGGTCAGCAAATATTCACCGACTTCATTTCTGTCAGTGTTGAATGGGAATCCTGCTGGCCTTCACAGATACTCGATGGAAGGTGTTTCTTTCTCTAGAGAAGACTGAGACAAAACAGGAGTTCTACTTTTTCTTTGTTATCAGTAGCCATTCTGCTATGTTGACATTGTAGCTTGACTGGAGATTTTTCCTCCTTCCCTGATGACATCTTTATAGTTCTGGGCTATCTATATGTACCCTGTTAGATATTCTGTATGTGTTTTCCATGATTTTTTGCTAATTTTTTTGTATAGCCATATTGGAATTATTTTGGCAGTCTTCCATCCTGCTCTTGTTGGAACGGTTGTATAATGTCCCTTCCATATTTCCTGTTTTAGAACATTCTAATCCAGCCCTCAAAAGCTTCTTTTCCCATTAACGTCTTTTGCCGTGGAATCGTATTTCTCACTGTTCTGAATTTGTTAAACTCTGTTTTCTGTATAAGATTATACTCATCTGTAGTTTGGGTGGCTGAAATCTGGAGGGAAGTGATGGGTTTGAGGATGTGTGTGTGTGTTAAGGAGTGTTCAGAGATATTCTGCTTCCATTTCCTTCCCAAAGCCTCCCCAAATAGCAGGTGAAAAACATTCGTTCATTCATTCATTCATTCAAGACATCAGTGGATAGCTCCCTATGGTTTCCTAGATGATTGGAAAATTGACTTGGCCAATCAGAGATTGCCTGTCCATGTCTTTATACAGTATAAAGAAATCCAGCACTATGCAATCACTTTCCCACAACTTCCAGTTTGTCCATCTGTACTGATCATCATCTGATCAAGGATGGTTGATCCCTTTGCGCCTTCCTTCATTCACAGAGACAGTTATAAGCAACAAAAGACAGAAATTTCCTCTTAAAACATGCATCCAGAGTTTCTTTTCTAATAGTGTCAATATAATTGAAGCTCTCTTCTTCGTTGCTCCTGTATGCCACCTTGGAGAATCTGCAATTTGTTTTAGGAAAGTATGATCCATATCTTATTCTTGGGTGATGGTTAGTAGTGAACACCCAGTAAGAGTACTGCTGTTATTTCTTTTTCTAGTGATTTTAATCCAGATTCTCTCAAATTAATTCCAAGTTAACCCAGCTAATTCCCTTGGATTTCTGTAAAGATGTGGCTATTTTTTTAAATATACACTGCAATTGTTCCTCCTTTTTATTATTCAGTTCTTCTTGAATATGTTACAGCCTTTCATTGTATTCAGTTGCTGCAAACTCATGCTAAGACTTGTTGTTATTATACAGCATTCTCCAATGGGTACACAGATTGGAGGCGACAGGAACTTTACACTATGCTATCTTCCAGTACACAGGTAGTCCTCGCAGAGATGGCCAAATTGACTGCTCTGATTAAAGAAGCAGCCTCCAACCTTTTGGGCACCAGGGACTGGTTCCATGGAGAGAGGTTTATCCACAGACCGGAGGGGACGTGGTTTCGCATGCTGCCTGCATCCCGCGGATGGGGCTTCGCTTTTTTGTGCAGCCTGGTTTCTGGCCTGCCGAGGACCGGTGCCGGTCCACAGACCGGGGGTTGAGGAGCCCTGGATTAAAGAACACAATTAACTTTGTTTCTGTTCTGTCCCCGTTCCGACCCACACACCCAAACAGCCAGCCGAGGGTTTAAAGACTTCTCCAGACACCAATGCACAGATAAGAAACTTGGCAGCAGCTCCGTAGCTGCCTGCCAAGACCTTTTTACTCCAAACACACAGAAACTAAAACAATACACACAGTTTTGAAACCACAGCACACTACTTTGCCAGAGATTCAGCTTTTGTCCATCACAGAGGTCCAAATGGCCACCACCACCCTTTTATAGCCTGTGGGGTGTGGTCCAGTGACTCAGCTTAATCTCTGGCACGTCTCTTTTTCTGCTGCGCACGCTTATCGCTCCTACGCTGGCGTGGATCCAGCCACAACTTTTCTTCCTCATTATCGGACATACCTGGCTCCTGGCCAATCTCTGAACCACCTGGCTCCTGGTCAATCTCTTCTCCGTCGGAAGACACCGGAGGCATTGCCAAAGAGGAGGGTCCTGGAGAGGGAGGCCTAGCCATCTCCTCTCCTTCATGTTCGGAGCCTTCTTCCTCCGATAAGAGGGGCTCACAAGACGGAGCCACAACAGTTTCTACATGGTAAACCACTTTTGGACTTTGTGCTTGAGGTGGGAAAAAAACGAAACTTTGATTTTGGGTTTTGCCGATTAGATAGGCTTGTTGTTATAGAAATGGCTAGTTTACATTATTATATAAAAGTAAAAAGTTGAGGTTTGATGCTGTTCTCTTATTCTACCACGCTAAAAGGAGTCAGAAGTCAACACTTTTTCTTTCTTTTTTTCCCCTTTGCCCTACATTTTTCTCTTCCCCCTTTTCCTCCCTTATTTTCCTTTGTGTTTTTGTATTTTATACTGTATTTTAAATAAACTAATAAAATTTTTGATTTGGCTGTGCACAGGCAGTCCTCGAATTATGACCGCAATTGAGCCCAAATATTCTGTTACTAAGAGACTTGTTGAGGGAGTTTTACACCATTTTATGCCCTTTCTTGCCACAGTTGTGAAGTGAATCATTGCAGTTAAGTTAGTAACACGGTTACTGCCTAAGTTGTTAAGTTAGTTACACGGTTGTTAAGTGAATCTGGCTTCCCCATTGACTTTTGCTTGTCAGAAGGTAGAAAAGCATGATTCCGGGACACCGCAATTGTCGTAAACATGAGTCAGTGGCCAAGCGTCCAAATTTTGATCACATGACCACGGGAATGCTGCAACAGTCTTAAGTGTGAAAAACAGTTAAGTTCCTTTTTTCAGTGTGGTTGTAACTTCAAATGGTCACTAAATGAATGGTTGTAAGTCGAGGATTACCTGTATTTGGAGAGACTTCTGTATGATCAGTCTGCTCACTCTAGATCAGGCATGTCAAACTCGTGACATCACATGACGTCGCGCAATGTATTGTGACTTTTTCCCCTTTGCCGGCAATGGGGTGGGCGCGGTTTTAGAGTGACGCATCCAGCCCGTGGGCCGGCAGTTTGACATGCCTGCTCTAGATGATGAGATGGACGTGTTGTCAGATGCTAGTATCTTACTCAAAGCTTTAGGAATAGGGCCCCTTTTTGTCATAGGCACAATAATCCCCTAGTTTAGCAAATTTTATATGCAGTAGACTAAAGCCGATTGTACTTCTGCAAATGCATGAAATCCCGTTCTCAGTTTTGAAAATATGCAAAATATGCCTACATAAAATGCACATGCATATAATTCTATTTGGATGAAACGAATGTTCTTTTTTATTTGGATGAAACAAACATTCCTTTCTAGCATTGTAAAAAAATAAATTTCTTGCAATTAAAAATAAAAAAAATGCAGAGAAAACAATGTACAGAAAGAAGTTAATAGAAAAAAAGAATAGTACACAATTCTAGTCTTTCTATGGCATGAAAGCCAGCTGGGTGACTGTCATGGTCTCTTAGCCCAACCCACCTACAAAATTGTTGTGGGGAAAATAGGGGGAGGAAGGAGCATTGGGTATATTCCTTACTTTGAATTATTTATAAAAATAAGGATGGGATAAAACAAACGAACAAACAAACAAACAAATAAACACATAAATAAAGCCAAAGCAAAGCTGAATTGTCCAGAATGGAGCTTCACTCATTCTTGTCAAAGACCTAGGTTTACAGATCTTCAGATCTTCAAGGTTCTCCAAAACATTAGGAGAATGGGGCCATCTGGTAGGAACCTCATTGCAAAGGTCAGCATCTATGGAGAAATCAAAACATGCTTACGGATTATATTGCCACTGATTCATATCAGGCAAAGTTAATTCTGTCTGTCACTGGTGAACATCCTTAAAATAATCATTACAGATTCAAAGAAGCTATTCTAGACTGTATTTTCCAATAAAACATCTTACCTCCTGTCTCTATAGTAGAGTTTTTGCAGTAGGTTAATGAGTCACGAGATTCAAAACTCAGTTTATATTACAGTAGGACCCACCAAATTTGCCTAGCTGGTTAGGAAATGAAACACTTCTTTGGCATACATCAACTGGAGTAATTGCCAAGATCTTAACAGAGATACATAAACTTTCCATCAAAGCCCATTGAGGCTTAAAATTCAGTTTAGCACTCATTCCATGTAAAATATAGGTGATAATTTTTTTTTAAAAAAAGGAACGGTTTGTTAAAAGTCGGCAGAGGAAACTATTCACATGTCTGCTACTGTAAGTAGTTTAATTAATTGAATTAATTTGATGATGTGGGAATTGGAGAGAGATAATTGTTTGAATAGCTATCCTCAGAAGGAATGAGATACACCTTGTTTTGACTTGCAATCGTGGCCAGCACTTTGTTTCTTGCTTGTAGTTTCCTTGCTCAAAAAAAAAAAAAAAAAAAAAAGTCAGCCTGGAAACCAGCAGAGGGAAGGGTTAATAAGGGATCTTTCCTAAGTTGCCGGAGTTTTAATAGTTCTATTTCTGAGTCGCTTTTCTCTCCCCCTCCTTAATTTATTATCGTTGGAACTTGCATTAATTAAAGCAGCAGCAACCACCGCTGCTCCGTGACCTGAGGCCATTCCTGGTGAAATCGTGTTTCAACTCATGTAGAGCTCTATGGAGTGGGGAGGAGCAGGAAGGCAGGCCATGAAGAGAGAGTATGCCCATTCCTGGAGCCCTTTGGTTCTCTTCCCCAGTGCTGTGAGGTTTGGACCTCTCTTCCTTAGCCTTCTCAGGTCAGAAGAAAAAAAGTGTACATAATTGGGTGGTGGATGGAAGGAGGGTGAGGAATTTTTATTGGGCAGGTCCTGACTTCCCCAGAGAAGGGGTGCAACTTTACAACTTTTATGGGTTCTTATGGGTGGTAGAAGGAAAGGTAAGTAAAAAAAAAAAAAAGGAATCTAGACTTATTTCTTAAAACTTGCTCCTTGTCCTTAAACAATGTCTGTTTGGTTAGAGCAGGCTGTCAGAATTTAACTCAGTCTCCTTTGGACATCATTACTGCATCCCGGGTAACCATAATAGGTTTTGTTTAATGGATAATAAACACTGCCTCTTTTGACAAATTTCATCATATTTTTCCTGGGTGGGAAGGGGCCGTGCTGCATTAGCAAGAGATTAATTTCTGAGTGATTCTCAAGCATTCACACTGTAGCCTCCTCTGTCGAAGAAACTAGGTAACTTTATACAGGTTTTCTGCGACTGTACAGAAAGCACTAGATTGGGCACAACATATTGTATGGATTTCCCTTAATTATCATTTCAATGATATGTATCTCAACTAGACTATTTCTGGGTCCCGCTCTGATATGTGTATTATCACTGTCCTTCTAGAAAGCCTAAGAAAACCTAGTTGAGAAATATATGGAATAGCGTTAAGTTCCACCAAATGCATGGGCCAATTTCAAGAGTGCCCCAAATATGGGCATTTCTGGAAAGTCTGCCATAGTTATGTTCATATTGCATCCATAGTTGATGTAACCATTTTCATTAAATCCAATTTTATTAGCTTGCCTAACACATAAAATCATAAACCAATATTTTAGGGCTTGCCCAACCTACTAGATTAAAATGGGGTCAGCTGCCTAGATGAACATAAATAGGTAGTCTGTAAGTGATTTATGAAAATAATGTTATCAAATGCATTGACCTTTTTGAAAGCTGCTTTGGCCCCAGTTACAATTAGATGTCAGGCAGTATAAAAAATAAATGTATAAGATGCTTTTAATTTTGCTGGTACAGGCTGCAGACACAAATACTTAGTCTTATTTTTGCCCCACTGTGTATGTGTGTTTTATATGCGACCCATTCCCCAATTAAGGCACTGATAGTGGCATGTCACAATGTCTGAATCCAATATGAGTGATTGTCACTCTACCATTCTCATATAATTTTGCAGATAAGATTACTTTCTGATTTTTATTATGTTTGTACTAAGTAAATGTTAGCACCAGAGTTGCTCGCACTACATGGTATATACCGGACAGTGTATCTCAACCTCAGCAGCTTTAAAAGGTGTGAACTTCAACTGAAGTTCCACACATTTTGAAGCTGCTGAGGTTGAGAAACGTTGCTTTATAGCAGGGGTCTTCAAACTTGGCCCTTTTATGACTTGTGGACTTCAACTCCCAGAATTCTGCGTGCCTGGCTGAGGAATTCTGGGAGTTGAAGTCCATAAGTCATAAAAGGGCCAAGTTTGAAGACCCCTGCTTTACAGATATGGAATGAACTCCCAACATTCTGGGTCTATAATTGAACTCTATCATTTAGTATAGAAAAATGATATGTTTTATAATTTTACCAAGTAATTGCTCAGCCTTTCGGAGCGATGCTCTGTTCTTGGACCTGGTTGCAGCTGCCGACAGGTGATGTTGCTGATTTTCGAAGTTTGAACCACTGCTTATTTTGAAGATATAGCAGAATTGGAAAGGCTCTTTTCTGATTTGGGGATTGTAGACACCAGTATGTCATTACAATGTTTACGTTTTCCGCCCTGGGTCATTAACATGGAGAGAATTTCATAAATGGGACCAAAAAGCTAGATAGTTACAATCAATTAGGAGCTATAGCTTGTGGTTGCTGGACTTGGTTCCTGTAGCTGTCTTGCATTACCCTCTCAGGTTTAGATAACTGAACTGTGGATTATTCAATTAATCCCATTTTCTGGATTTTCACACTATACTGACCCATTCATCAACCAAGGACAGAAATATGCTGGGCTGCAATGTGGCTGGGCAGTTTGAGATTAATGGGAACCCAGGCAGAGGTGTGTTGAGGTGTATATATCATACAGACATCTTATTTTTTTACCCTGTTTAGGTCCAAATAAAGGCTAGTGAAATAAACGAATTATTTAGGTATGCTAGGATTTGGACTGATTGCCAGTTAGGCTACCCTTTTCACAATTTCTGTGGGAAGAAGTTGCTTTTTCTTCTAATGGATGCAGGAAGGTCCTAATGCCTACCTGGTTACATATGTGTATTTAGTTAACAAGGATGCAATCTTGTGTAAATGATGTCTGATGCTTGATGATGAGAACTGAGCAATTTTATTTGGGTGCATTGGGTAGCATTTTGCAGATTTGTGACTGTATGCTATTTCTGTATGCCATATGGTAGGTAATATTGTGTTTATAGTCCCTGGAGATGCATCCATTTCAATGTTCATTTTTCTGGGCGGTCAGTCCATGGTCCTCTTAAGTTATCTTGCAGCAGCTAAGTATATGGTGAGTTTAGACTGTGGCAGCAGGCTTGTTTTATATGTATGTAAAAGAAAATAAATCTTAAAAAAACTTTTAAGCCACTTGAATTTGCCAATCTCAAACTGTTACTGTAGCTTTGATGTTTCCTAAACAATGGGATGGTTACTGCTATGATAAACTGATAAATCGACAGCATAGAGAATATTTCATCCACATAACCAAGAGAGCATTGAAAAATCAGTCATGAAATGAATCAGAGGGACAAAAATACCCCACGGCATGTTATTTCATACTACTGTACATGTAGGAGCAGATTCTGGCTCAATCCTATATATTGGTTATCCAGCTGATGGCTCATAAAGCTTGGCAGAAGCTCTGTTATACAAGGAAGTCATTGGCATGAAAGATACAGAAACAGAATGCCTGAAACTGGTGGAACTCTGGGCAAGAGAAGACTGCAAATAACTTTAGAGAGAGGAGTCTTTGCAGGTAATGAAGTGTCTCCAGAATTCACAACACTTTTCTCTACTCAGAATCTTTACGTCTATTTCACTTTGGAACTCTAGACATAAATGAAGAGAAGGACGAGGGGGGACATGATAGCAGTGTTCCAATATCTCAGGGGCTGCCACAAAGAAGAGGGAGTCAATGTTGATTGTCAGGATTTTTTGAGATTTTATTAGTAGTGTTTATTTAATAGATGAATGTATTTGCTTACTAATTGTTTTTAATATGCTATAGTTAAGCTTATCGTAAAAATGGCTGAATATGATATTTATTCATTATTATGATCTGGGCAGTAGCTTGTTTGTTAAAATATGTGATTGTACCTATCCTTATTTTACCCTAAATCCTTTACTCCCTTCCCCTTTCCCCCCACCCCTTCCCTCTACCACACCTGTATTGTTCCTATTTTTTCCTTATGTATATAAACTCAATAAAATCTTGTTAAAAGAAAAAAGAAAAGGGAGTGAAGCTATTCTCCAAAGCGCCTGAAGGCAGGACAAGAAGCAAAGAGAGAAGCAACCTAGAACTAAGGAGAAATTTTCTTACAGTTAGAACAATTAATCAGTGAAACAACCTGCCTCCAGAAGCTGTGAAAGCTCCAACACTGGAAGTTTTTAAGAGACTAGATAGCCATTTGTCTGAAATGGTATAGGATTTCTTGCCTGAGCAGGGGGTTGGACTAGATGATCTCCAAGGTCCCTTCCTCCTCCTCCTCCTCCTTCTCCTTCTTCAATGTCTAATTTATTCTTACAACTGGAGATGTCAGGACAGAACATACCACATTGGTAAGCAAGCAAGAGAGACCTCTCTTGCTGCCAACTCTGTTGTTTCTGTCTCCAGGGCTGAGCTATGGGCTGCAATCTGAGTGGGCTTTAAGTAGAAGATACAATGGAACTCCAGTAGCATGACCTTAAAGGATTAACCAAGACGCAGAGTCAGAATACCCTATGAGTTAGAAGTCAAGCCAGAGGACAAAACCAAAGCCCAGGAATGCATTGCTGAAATAGGAATATTTAAGTAAAACAGCTCCTGTTTGTCTGATTCATATATTGCATTGAGGCGTACCTTGTTTAGTCATGATTTGTTGAATAAATCACATTTGGCTGGGTGCACATATTATTAACCATGTTTTAGAAACCACAGTAATTTGATTGATATAACGTACTAAGACAAACAATCATGTTCTGACTTCCCCATGAAGTAGGTCTTATGCTACTTCCCAACCCAGGAAGAATCTGTGCCACTTAAATGAAAGGATTTAATCTAATGCAGGAAAGTTCTGTCAGGTAATATCCCTGTTAGGCCACAAATCAGGTATTGCACACAAGAGTGGCTTGGATGTGTGCACCAGTGCGGATGAGAGTAGTCCAGCCTGTTTACTTGTCATGCAAAGACTCCTGCCAAAATGGTTTCCCCCCCCCCTATTTTCTATTCAAACTACAGAATTTTTAATACAGTTATGAAAAGTGCATCTGGCCACCTTGTTTCATCCCAACCATAGTCATTGCTGAAGAAGTACTTATGCACACTGACTCAAAGTCAGTCTATGGAGCAGAGCAAATAGTCATTACACACATGAAATGCCACTGTCTACATAGGAAAAAGGGTTTGTCTTTATATAGACATGTCAGCCTCCCCCCCTGTTCCCCACAGTTGGAGAGTAAAGCTATAGCACAGTGATGGCGAACCTTTTAGAGACTGAGTGCCCAAACTGCAACCCAAAACCCACTTATGCATCGTCGAGTGCCGGGTGGGTGTGGCCCATTGGCTGGGCGTGGCCCATTGGATGGGCATGGCCTATTGGATGGGCATGGCTGCAGTGGTAACGGCAGACTAGGTGGGACTAAAAAGTTCAATCAATCAATTCCAACTTTGCAAGATCTTTTTTTTTTTTCCTGTGAGAAGTTGAAGTTGACTGATTGAACCTTTTTTATTTTTGCACACGGCAGCGGAGGCCTAAAGCAAAAAGGTTTTATAAAACCCAGCTGAAGGCCTAGGACTGGGGCGACGGCGCGTGTGCCCACAGAAAGGGCTCTGAGTGCCGCCTCTGGCACCCGTGCCATAGGTTCGCCACCACTGCTATAGCACAAACATTGGAAGAACATTCAAGTGATAACCCTCATTTTTTTTTCTTTCCCAAGCTCATGAAGATTGACTCTCTCCAAATCTTCATTTACTTTCACAGACTTCTGTCCTACATTGTAAGGTCAGTCTTGTGTATTGTCCAGGTGGAAGTGTGCCCCACGAATACCAGTAGAGAATAGGATGCTTTCAATTGATAGATTACCAACACATTTGTCCTACACGGGCTGCTGTCCCATTGCAAGCTTTCCCACATTCAAATATGTGAACAACCGGTTCTCTGTGTGGATGCCGCTTCCAGAAGTCCATTCTGGGCCTGGGCAACAAAAAATTAGCTACCGGTTCTGCCGAAGAGGTGCAAACTGGCTGAATCCCACCACAGTCCACATCTGTTTGTTTTCCCCTTACTTTCAGAATCTTCTCCATGTTAATAAAAGTATGATTTGTTGTCTGTTGATTCCAAGGATGTGGTAGACTGAAATTAATTTCTGATATCCTAAAGTAAATATGCAGAGCAGAACTCATGGCCCAGGAGCTGCATATTATTTATTTCTTGTTTCATATTAAATTTGTTTGCTGGCTCATCTTACTGCAAGGCGACTCTGGGCGGCTTACAACATATCACATATCAAAGAATCAGGAATGTCTCTTTATACGTTCACTTTTTGTCTGGTAGCAAAAAGCTTCCATAGGATCATCTTACATCTGTCATTTTCTCCTGTTCATATTAGAATATGGACAGTTGGGAAAGGTCACATTTTCTTTTACTTTATTTGGAAATCAGTTCAGGTGTGAGGAGAAGGAAATTGTTCACTGTGTGGGTGTTAAAAGTTGAATAACAGAATAACAGAATTCAGAATAACAGAGTTGGAAGGGACCTGGGAATCTTTTAGTCCAACCTCCTGCACAAAAGGGAGATCCTATATCATTCCAGACAAGTGGCTGCCAAATTTCTTAAAAACCTCTAGTATTGGATCACCCATAACCTCTGAAGGCAAACTGTTGCAATGATTAATTATTCTCGCTGTCAGGAAACTTCTCCTTAATTCTAGGTTGGATCTCTCTTTGATAGTTTTCCATTTGTTATTTCTGAAAATAAGTTAAAATAAGACATGTTGACGTTTAAGGCTTATCTTCTGTTCAGTCTTTTAATCTTCATGCAGACTTAACCCTTTTTGTTGGGTGGCCCCTGACATGCTGTTTCAGTCATCGGTCTACCAAAAACTGCACACTCACTATAAAATGATCTAGCTCAGCGGTTCTCAACCTATGGGTCACGACCCCATTTGGGGTCGATCGACCATTTCACGGGGGTCACCAAGCAAGGCTGTCCGCCATTTTTTCCCCCTTTTCTAGCAGGTGCCTTACCTCCCTTGAGCTGGGCCAGCTGGTGGTCGGCCTGCTCCGTCTCTGCCGCTTGCCAGCTACGCCTCGGCCGGCGCAGGGGGCAGAACCATGCATGCGCGGCACTCCCGGGCAGGGAAAGTCCTCGACTTACAACCAGTTGGGTAGTCCTCGACTTACGACCGGTTTAGTCCTCGACTTACGACCGGTTTAGTCCTCGACTTACGACCGGTTGGGGGTCACGGCATTAAAAAGGTTGAGAACCACTGAAGCTTCAGCAAGCTTCAAGATGAGATTTGAGAATGCGATTAAAGGGCTTGGGGGCTGATCGTTGCTCTTCCCATTGTTGTCCTATGGCAGTGATGGTGAACCTTTTAGAGACCGAGTGCCCAAACTGCAACCCAAAACCCACTTATGCATCGTCGGGTGCCGGGTGGGTGTGGCCAGTTGGGTGGGTGTGGCCCATTGGGTGGGCGTGGTTGCGGTAACAGCAGATGGTGTGGGACTAAAAAGTTCAATCAATCAATTCCAACTTTGCAAGATCTTTTTTTTCCCCGGAGAAGTTGAAATTGATTGATTGGACCTTTTTTTTTTTGCACATGGCAGCAGAGGCCTAAAGCGAAAAAGTTTTATAAAACCCAGCTGAAGGCCTAGGACTGGGGCGATGGCACGCGGGCCCACAGAGAGGGCTCTGAGTGCCGCCTCTGGCACCCGTGCCATAGGTTCGCCACCACTGTCCTATGGTCTTGTATCTTGAAGGAGTTATGCTTCCTGTATCATCAAATCAGAGAGATGCTCTAGCCAAGGTTAATAAGGCAGCCAGTTACAGAGGGACCTGGCCAATAAAGTACTTGTTTGGAAGACTGATCTAGACTGCAAAATTGAAGAGTGATACATTGGATCACAAGGACATGGCTATGTGGGAGCCTAATGCTGTTCTCATTGGCTTGGGCATGAGTATCTTTTCTTGTAATATATTATGGTATTGTTTCCATGATCCATTTTCTCTAAAAGCTCTTTGGTTGTTCTGGTTTCTTATGTATCTGTAACCAGATATTGAACAAAGATCCTACCACGTGTTTAATTCTATCAGTGGCTTCTATGTAGCCCTTCTGAATAGCTTGAGAATTCTATTGGAGAATTCCCTAACTTCCCTGTAAAACAAAAAGTCCTGCTTGGAGAGAAAGCCATCAGAATTAAACCTACATAGTTATATAGCATTTTCATGTTTTAATCTTCAGACTGAGAGTCAATGCTATCTTGCAAACATAAATATCAACAGATCATATTAATATTTACTAGCTCATTTCTGCGGTATGTCGATGGCCTGAATAGAAATAATAACATAACCATCTTTATTTACCAAGTGGGGGATACCTTAATGCAATTCCTATTTAATGTAGGCTTAGTGTCCTTAATCTCAGTGTGAACTGCAGGTATTTGCATGTTGTGATGCCATGAAACTATTAATCTGCTGATGGCCTCTATGGTTCAAGCTGTTAATAAATGAAACACCAAACTGAGATATTCTTTTTGGATAATAGTTGGCAGATGTAGCGTGTTACTAAGTAATTGACTCTAGGTTCCTAAAACTTTTATATGCAGGGAACTGTGTGATAGACACAGTTACCCAAAGTTGTTATAAGATGCTGATGTTGAGCCTGACAACCACCAAAATTATGGTGAGATGTAGGACTTCTGGAACTAGAGGTTGATTACAGCTGCCAACTTGAGCCAGTAGGTAAGGCCATGTTGCATAGAAAGCAAATTATCTGGTCTAAGGATCTTCCCCTCTGGTTAAAGGTTCCCTTTTACACAACCATGAAATGTAGACATTTCTCATATTGACTACTTCAGTGTGATGTACATATTTCTCATATTGACTACTTCAGTGTGATGTACATGGGATGATCCTTGAAGAGTATTCAGAATCTGCAGCTGGTTTAATATATGGTAGCACAAGCAGTTTTGGGTACCTCTAGGCTTGCACATGTAGCACCTCTGCTGTGGGAGCTGCATTGGATGCCAGCTTGCTGACGGGTCCAATTCAAGGTGTTAGTTATCATCTTGATAGTATAGGACTGGGTTATGTTTCGTCCCTATTTCATCAACCCATTCCAACCCAGGCAGGCAAGGAGGGTATGTTGTGAACTGTGCCAGTAAAGAATTTCAACTGACAGGGTCTAGGAAAAAAAGCCTTCTCTACTATTGCTTCCACCTTATGGAACCCTTTGCCCCTGGAGGTAAGTCAGGCCCCTACTCCCCTGGCCTTTCAGAAGAGTGTCAAGACTTGGCTTTGCCAACTGACATGGGAGTTTAAGAGTGATAAGACCGAAAGGAGAGAATATTTGCAGCTCAGGTTGAACTCTGAGATCGTTGGTGCTGTCTGAGCTTGGATGTTTCTTGCAGACATTTCATTACCAAACTAGGTAATGAAACGTCTAGAGTCGTTGGTGGGTGCTGCTGCTCCCTTTGTCTTTTTAACCTTCTCAAGTGTTCTTTTTAACTTTGTTTTAATTCCATTTTTAAACTTTGTATTAACTATGGTTTTTATATGATCTTACGATTTTATTTGCAAACTGTTCAAAGTCATGCAAGCGAGATGGGTGTTATAGGTAGGCAGGCAGGCAGGCAGGCAGGCAGGCAGGCAGGCAGGCAGGCAGGCAGGCAGACAGACAGACAGACAGACAGACAGACAGACAGACAGACAGACAGACAGACAGACAGACAGACAGACAGACAGATAGATAGATAGATAGATAGATAGATAGATAGATAGATAGATAGATAGATAGATAAAGATTAGTTATGTGTTGAGTCCTATGCATTTTATCTCTCTTGTTTTCTTTGCTGCCTCTCTATTTGCAACTTGGCCTCATCCAAAAAAATAATAAAAATCCTCCTCCCCTTAACAAACCCCATTTGGGCAGCAATGCATAGCTGAAATAGAAATGATTGCTGAAATAGAAAGCTTGTAATCTATTTAAATAAAAATGTAAATGTTCATTTGTTCAAAATCTTAAATCTCCGAAAGTTCTTCACCGATTGCTTTGAAATTTTGACACAACGTTGCATTCGAATACGCGCGTGTTTTTACAGTATATACCTACTATTATATAGATGTCACACCTGTGACACAAACGTGCGCTTTCTCTTTTCTTTCTTTTCTTTTCTGGGTACAGCTAGTAGTCAAATATAGAATGACAGACATTTTCAAAGAAGTGGTTGGAGGGACAGAGCAGTTTATACAATAGGTTGGTGAACTATGATCCTGTGGGAGAGGAGACACTGTTTCATGCCTCTGCTTTTGATGAAGCACTGATATTAAGGAGTTACAACCATCTTTACATCTCCTCAAATTGAGCTATTACAGGCTTGGAACTCCCGATTTTTAAAACTGCCAAAGGGAACACTGTATTGTGTAATTAGAGCGTTGTTGACTATTAACCTGTGTCTGTCTGATTTTTTTCTCTGTACACCTGGTCTAGTCAACTTACAGATGGTGTGATTGTGGGAAATCTGGTGATATGTAGACAAAAGAGAATGGGTTGGACTTTCTATTCTGCAGACAGACAGAAACTACAACACTAATAATAATAATAAAGTTGGAAGGGACCTTGGAGGTCATCTAGTCCAACCCCCTGCTCAGGCAGGAAACCCTATACCATTTCAGACAAATGGCTGTCCAGTCTCTTCTTAAAAACTTCCAGTGTTGGAACATTCACCGCTTCTGATGGTTGTGTGATAATTTGATAATGCTTTTTAAAGGCAGAGGATATTTTTCATGTTTTTAGTGGCTTCCATGGGTATATCGGTTCTAACATGAGAAGAGGGC
>NW_015387553.1:175694-189061 GCF_001527695.2 Protobothrops mucrosquamatus
CCAATTCCAGCAGCCTTTCCTTATATGCTTTGGTCTCCAGTCCCCTAATCATCTTTGTTGCTCTTCTCTGTACTCTTTCTAGAGTCTCAGCATCTTTTTTACATCGTGGTGACCAAAACTGGATGCAGTATTCCAAGTGTGGCCTTACCAAGGCATTGTAAAGTGGTATTAATACTTCACGTGATCTTGATTCTATCCCTCTGTTAATGCAGCCCAGCATTGTGTTGGCCTTTTTGGTAACTGCAGCACACTGCTGGCTCATATTTAAATGATTGTCCACTAGGACTCCGAGATCCCTCTCACAGTTACTACTATTGAGCAAGGTACCCCCTATACTATACCTGTACATTTGGTTTTTCTTGCCTAAATATAGAACCTTACTTTTTTCACCATTGAATTTCATTTTGTTAGATGCTTCTTCATATGGCTTAAATTTCTGATCGTCTCCTTTCCATTCCTTTCTCTTCTCCTTCCCTTCACTTTTTTTCAAGTGAGGTTTCAAAACTGGACATGCTGCTTTAGGTGAAAGTACCTGGGAGTGCACCATCTGCCAAACAGATTCCAGTCCCAAATGATGATGCCCGTTTTTTTCCTCTGCAAAATATTGCTGAACAAGACAGTTTGCAGTTGAGAAATGGCAGACTGGGAAAGGTTTCTCTCAGGTTCTGAATTTAATCTGTTCCAAAACCAGCTTTTCATTGTTTCCATGCGATGTGGAATTTTGTGAATTGAGATGACTGGCTCTTATTAAGCCATTGTGCTAAAAAATCTTGATTTAACAGACCATTTTAGAGGAGGGATGCCCATTAAATCCAAATTTACATCATTTGTGTAAGTTTACATGATTTGTGTAATCATGTTATTGACATAAAGGAATTATTTTGAATAAATCAATTTAATGCACATATCCCTGATGTAGCCAATAGAAATCTCTTAAATAGTATGGAAATTGAATGCATAAATGAATAAAGAATGCGTTCATTGTAAATCAAAGTCCAGTAGTTGAGAGTTTAGTGTAATATATTCTTCATACAAGATAAGTTTCTGTATAGTAAACTTTATTTTACTACATGTGGCATGTTGTCATTTAAGTAATAGAAAAATAAATGTTGCAGTAACTGTAATATTGAATCCATGAGCTTTCCTTTAGATCCTGATAGAGGCTTATCAATGGACCTTTTAGAACTGAAAATACAGTAATTTATTTTGTGGTTCTTTTTACTGTTTGAAATTGCTTTAACTGTTTTAGAATTTTAGAATTGCAAGCTGTGCAGGATCTGTTGAGTTGGGCAGCTAGAGAAATTGAATAAAATAAATAAATAGTTCAAGTCAGGTGCCGTACAGTATTCAATTATAGAAGATTTGTGTGCCAGAAGACTTATTTGTATAATAGATTTACTTCTGATTTCTATCTGAATAGAACAACACAGTGCTGCAGAGATGCATGACATACTTTCTCTCTGCGGGTACTTACGAACTAGTAAGCTCTGCTGTCAACTCTGATTATATCAGCATTGTGTCTGGACAGAGAGCAGACTGAGTAGACACAGCAATCTTCTGCTGTGCAAGAGCATGTTTTGAATTAGGGTTAGGAAATACCTCCTGATACTTCAGCTGCACTGTTTCTGAATCTCTTGGCCATGGAAGAAAAGAAATAATGCCTGCCACAACAGCCAGATGTTAGTACCTTAGAGAGAAAGGCTTGTTTCCCAGCTGTTCCTTGCCTTTCAGGTCCCAGTGGCCAAAGTTAGAGAGCAAAAGGATTGATAAAGCTCCCCTAATCTTCAGATGTTCCAGCTGTCTCTCTGTTCTAAATCTAGAGGATCTAACTTTGCAGGTTAGAGATTCCAGCCACTAAGAGAACAGCCAGATGTGGTCCTTCACAAGACCCAACTTCTTTACCCTTCTTGCTGCTTTTGATGCCATTGAAGTTGCTGCAGGTTGGGCCTCAGGAGGCCAAAATGAAAATATTCTTGAAGCAAGCAAGACGAAAACTGCTAGATTTACAGTGTTTCTCAACCTTGACAATTTTAAGGCATGTGGACTTCAACTCCCAGAAATCCACAGCCAGCATGGGAGTTGAAGTCCACATGCCTTAAAATTGTCAAGGTTGAGAAACACTGTGCTAGAAGGATCATGAGGCAGAAGGCAATTTAATTTCTTCCTTGCCCAAGATAACTGCAGTGGTTACATGTTTATATGTAGAACAGAATCTGGAATTTTTATTCTTTTCGTCTTTTATTAGGAAAAGAAATGATCTAGCCTTGATGATGACAGGATGTCGAAAGTGTGTGAGTGACCCTCACGTCTTATAAAGTTAGCTCCAGCAAACATCATAGCTGTAGGCATCATGTCAAAATCTTCACCTTTTAAAAAATCTTTGGGGATGGGTGGATGGATGGATGGATACACAGATAGATGAGGTGTTTAGAAGAAAAGTGCTCTTATAACATGGTGGCGACATTGCTGATGGTCTGTTTCCTTTCCAGCTCCTTCTCTAATGAAATCCTGGGCCTGAAACTGCCTCTGGAGCCTGTGCTGAATGCAAACACTGTCTGCATGAACTTGCCTGGTCTGACCCGGCGGCAGTTGGAGGTTTGCATACGGAATCCTGATGTGACGGCATCTGCCATTCAGGGCATCCAGATTGCCATCCATGAGTGCCAGCACCAGTTCCGTGATCAGCGTTGGAACTGCTCTAGTCTGGAGACCAAGAATAAAATCCCCTACGAAAGCATCATCTTCAGCAAAGGTGAGAATTTGCCTCCCTACCAGAGGCCCTGTAAAATCTCCAGAAGTTGATAATGTTTGGGAAGAGGCTAAGCTGCTTACGGATCAAGCAGCGGACTCATTCAAGAAGTTGTGACGTTAGAATTTGTTCTAGAATTCAGCAGCTTCTCAGAATGATCAGGTGATATAATTGGGTTAAGTTACAGAGTTCCCCCCAGATCACCTATTGCAGAGGTCCCCAACCTTTTGGGCACCAGGGACCGGTTACATGGTTTTTCCACGGACCGGAGGGGGTGTGGTTTTGTGTGCTGCCTGCATCCTGCAGATGGGGCCTTGCTTACTTGTGCGGCCCGGTTGCTGGCATGCCGCAGCCCGGTACTGGTCCATGGACCGGGGGTTGGGGACCCCTGACCTATTGTATATAGGTAGTCCTTGACTTATAACAATTCATTTCGTGACCATTCAAAGTTACAATGGCTCTGAAAAAAAATGACATGACTGTTTTTCACAGTTACGACCTTTGCAGCATCCCCAAGATCACATGGATCAAAATTGAGATGCTTGGCAGTTAGTTCATATTTAGGATGGTCTCAGTGTCCAGGGGCTCATGTGATCAACTTTTGTGACCTTCTCACGAGCAAAGTCAATGGGGCAGCCAGATCCACTTAACAACCATGTTACTAATTTAACAACTGCGGCAAGGAGGGTCATAAAATGGGGCAAAATTCACTTAACAAATGTCTCACTTAACAACAGACATATTGGACTCAATTGTGGACATAGGTTGAGGACTACTAGTATTTGGTGCATTTATTTCTGCCCTTCCAGAAAAAAATACCTAAGGAAATAGGAAAAACCAAGAAGCCATTAAACATACCTCAAAATAATAAAAAACAAAAATAATGAAAATATCCACATCAGAATAAACAATTTACCATAAGACGGTGCCAAAATAAGAGCAGATTCTAAAGATCAGCATGTTTAGTAAAGAAAAAATTCAGATAAGAAGAAATAAAAGTTTCAGCCAATGCAAGCTGGATCTGCTAAAATGATAGGCTAATCTTTCTCTTGCTGGCTGTTGTTTATTATAATTTTATTTGGCTACGGAATACATTTATATAGCTGCCCATCTTATATTGAACTCTAGTTTGTTTTTTAAGGGAGAATCCAATCATTGTGTTTTAAATTTTGTATGAAAAAGTAAAAGCTCCTTCAAGCTCCCCACAGCTCCTGGTGCTTCATAAATTTTTCTGTGTAGTTTTCCTCGTAACAGTATAGAAAAGATTTCCCGTTTCCTTCTTCTGGGATAATTTCCCAGTTTCCCAGTTTTTCCTCTGTCATGGAATTCCCTGGGGCTTTCCCATCCATATATTAAGCAGTCTCAGTCTGCCAATAGCACCCAGCCAAGATCAGTCAGGTCCTACTACTGCTGTGACAAAAACAGAAATATAAAATCAGGGAAGATCTGTCGACATTTAAAATAAAGCCAATGGGAATGGATTGGAACATTGCATAAGAGACTAGTACAGTGGTGGCGAACCTTTTAGAGACCGAGTGCCCAAACTGCAACCCAAAACCCACTTATGCATCGCCGGGTGCCGGGTGGGTGTGGCCACTGAGTGGGCGTGGCCATCGAACTGTCGGCTCGTGCTCATTCGCTTGCTCGCTCGGTGTCTCCTCCAACTTGTGCTCGCTCTCTCGCTGTCTGCAGCAAATGCTGCTTCCGCCGAAAGTTGCTCCTTTTATAGCCTCTTGCCTATTCCCAGACTGCGCATGCGTGGAGAGCTGCGCATGCGCGGAGAGGAGGAGGGAACAGCTTGGCCCAGCAATGGCTCGTGTGCCACCAGAAACGGCTCTGTGTGCCGTCTGTGGCACACATGGCATAGGTTCGCCACCATGGGCCTAGTAGATAGTCCAATGTGCTTTTCAGGATTCCTGGCCCTGGGATCCACCTCAATTGTCTAGCAGTCAGTCTGTCTTGCAAATTAAAACCCTACTGTCTCACTAGGTGGGAATCTGCCAGTTTTGGGGAGTTCTGGCAGCTTTGGGGTTTTGTTATGTATGTGCATGTGATAATCTCTTCCTGAGGTTGATCAGATATACTTGGGGTGTGTGTGTGTGTGTGTGTGTGTGTGTGTGTGTGTGTGTGTGTGTGTGAGAGAGAGAGAGAGCGCTATATTACATAAGTTAATGTAGTACAGTAGCTCTTCTTCAGGTATCAGGATGTTTCAAATTCCTTCCCAGTTGGAAAGCCATGTCAGATAAATTGGGTAATAACACGTTGAGATAGTTTGTTGTAGACAGGCAGGCACTTCAGATGCTTATCATGAAAAACTTTTACGGAAGATGTTTCACTGCTAATTGGAAGAAACAATTCCCTTCCACGGGGCTTTGTTAATTGCTGGAACTCACTACCACAGGATATATTTCATAGCCCAGGGGTAGGCAACCTTGGCTCTTTTATGACTCGTGGACTTCAACTCCCAGAATTCCTGAGCCAGCATGGCTAAGCATGGAAATCTCTTCCCTCAGCATGGCTGGCTCAGGAATTCTGGGAATTGAAGTCCACGAGTCATAAAAGAGCCAAGGTTGCCTACCCCTGTGACATAGCCTGAGAATTTAAGATGAAAAGGAATTGGAATCTCCACATGACAGAATAGCAAGGCTTCTATATAACTTCTTATAGGTTTAGCTTTGTGGTGCTTAGTGTCAGTTGTTGCTTCTTTGCAGACACATTGTGTGGTTCTTGGGGAACAAAGTAGCTCCCTGCTTCTTGATTGAATACAAAAACTCTCACACCGTTGGCTAAGTCCATCTCCTTTGGATACATATGTGCATATTAGAGAATGACAGCTACATCAGCAGCTCTTATTGGCATCAACAGAAAAAAGACATTTATTTGTTTTTTTATTGTAGAGGTAATTTGCATCTCAGTATGTCTCAAGATTTGGGTTGCTTACAAGTCTTGTTCCTAGTAACCTAAAGTGGGCAGATCCTTTGAATCATTCTTGCCTTTACTGCTGCCATTAGCTCCATCATTTTTCCATTTGTTTTTGATCTTTTACACCCCAACATTTCCCCTTCCAATTATATGAGGAAGGAAACCTCCATCTTTCAAGGCTCAGGAGTTGGTTGTTCTTCTCCTTCCAATCTTGGTTTATCTGGATGGACTGAATTGATTGGACACCAGGAATCTGCTTCTGGCTAATGTAATGGGGAAATTTAAGGTAGATGTGAAACAATTGTGTTGCTTGCAAACAAAACAGCAATGAATTTTCTGTTGCGCTGGATCCCTTAGTTTAAGGGATCCAGCCAGGTACGCACTGCCTAGTATTGTTTTGCTGATAATTTGCAGTTGAAAATCATGACAAGAGTTGTGTCTGCACACTCTGCAGTTTCAACATGGATGCATTGAAGGATTTCTGGAATTTCTTCTGCATCATTGCCTTTTTGGCAAAACATACGATGTTCACATAATCCCTAATTTTGTATGCTTAGACAAAAAAAAATGGTGCTGTCCCACTGGGTTTTTTTATTGTGACTTAAATCTTTCTTTCATTAGAAGCATCTTTCTTGCTCATGGAATTGAGCCCTGGGCAGCTGAACTATTGAGGGTGAAGAAACAATGTGGCAAAAGAAGGAAGGAAGGAAGGAAGGAAGGAAGGAAGGAAGGAAGGAAGGAAGGAAGGAAGGAAGGAAGGCCTCATCTCCCTTTTCCCTTCCAGGAAGACTTCCGTGCAGGGCTTGTATGCCATTCCTGGACCACCTCACTCTCATCCCAAGCTATCATTCCCTAGAGCAGCTAACCTGGGTTTTTTTGTGCTTAGTTATGGCACATTTCTCTTATTTGCAGTGCTCAGACCCCCACAAAGCTTGGAACAGGCTGTTTTCCCATTTGAGGGAAGCCTCCCTTGAAGCTTGCTAGTAGGTTTCCCTGCCAAGAGAAGCACAGAATTTCCCTGCCAAGAGAAGCACAGTTAGATAGCTTTAGCGATGTATGTGTTTTTTATGTGATGCCTTTTAAAAATGTAATCTCTTGATATATTCTACAGCACAAGCTACAAATGGGATGGATTCCTAAATACATATGTATAGAAGTCAGAACGACGAGCAAATGTGGTAGAACCTACTCTGTCATCCTGCATGCTTTAGGATTCATTGCAGTTATTCAACTTTGCAGTGTTCTTTTTTAGAAAGACTGTGGGTGCCCTTGGGATGGGCAAGGTAAATATCACACGTGCCACAGCTCAAATGATACAAATCACATATTGTGCATCATGTGCAACAGATACAAATTACGTAATTCACATTAGCTGAATCATGATGTCATTGAGATTTCTACTGGCACATGTGGGGAAAAGCCTTGTTAGATGGATACTTTCCCTCCTCTTGTTTCCTTCTTGTGCTTGGCTTATAGAGCTTTATAGCTCCAGGCCTGGTTTCATAGTTATATCTAAACCATTATTATATTTTGTTCAGAGAATCTTTGAAATGGGTAGGTTCTTTGGATCCATGCTGCAGGGCTTCCATTTGAGGCAGCATTACGTGACAGAGCAAAATTCTAGTCACAAACTCTTTCTCTGTTCTGCATGTAACCAGTTATGAATCTCTTTTTGCTGCCTATAAATGAGACTGTGGCACCTCAAAATTCCTTGCAATTCAAAGCACAATTGACATCAGAATAGTAGGAATAATGGTGCTATTTCCAAGAGTAAAAGGATTGGTAGAACAAATAATAAAGCCAGAATAATGCAGAGTAAAGTATTTTCTTCTCTGTGTAAGATTTCAGAAATTTGGGCAAGGTGGAAGAGTTGAGTTGTACAGTATGATGCTGTACTTATATGACTCCTTTTCGTGTGATGTGGAAACAGTTGTGAAAGGATATTATGCAAGTGAAACATATTAGTGTTTGCCACTCTGGTCTTGTGCAAAAGGCAAACTACTGAAGCAATTTTCAGGCTTTCACAGAGAATAAATAGTGCAAGTCAACCATCACCTGGAAAACAGTGGGAAAATCCCTCTTCAGACAGAATAAGGGAAGCAGATACCAAGTCATTTGCATTTACTATTCCTTCATCTTGTTGCTTGTTTGTCCATCTTTTTCTTTACCTTTGTTAATAGTAGATAATGTTTCAGTTTTAAAAAAACAAACCTAACTTGGATTTCTCTTTTGTTCCTACTCCCCTTCCCAACAGTTAGTTTTGTAGTTTGATATTATGTATTTACAGTAATGCAGATCCCTTGTTGCAGTTCGCTTCTTATGGTAGTGGAAGGGAGACAATATAAAGGAGGAAGATAGAGAGTCAGAGGAAATAGGACAAAGAATAAGAGAAATGGAGATGGATGGATAGAGAAGTGAAATAGTTGTTCCCCTCATTCTGCAAAGATACATTCCTTACTTTTCTTTTGTGTACATTTAGCTGTGACCCATTACAGATAGTCCTCGAGTTACAACCACAATTAAGCCCAAAATTTGTGTTGCTAAGCAAGGCAGTTGAGTAAGTTTTGCCCCACTTTCTACACAGTTAAGTGAATCATGCAGCTGTTAAGTGAATTATGCGGTCGTTAAGCGAATTGGTTTCTCCCATTGAGTTTGCTTGTTGGAAGCCAGGTTACAAATGGTGATGGTCACATGACCCTGGGACAGTGCAAGCATCATAAATACATGCCAGTTGCCAAGCGCCTAAATTTTGGTCACGTGACCATGGGACGCTTCAACAGTCATAAGTATGAAGCCAGTCATAACTCTTTTTTCAGTCGTATTATTACTTCAAACAGTCACTAACCGAATGGTTGCAAGTCAAGGACTAGCTGGACCTGAGACTTTTCCTCATTTTGTAGTGGACTTTGAAGACTTCTGTGGAAGCTACCATTGGTAGAGCTGCCTGGCTAGAAGGGCAGAACCACTGGACCATCATTGTGACTTTGCCTGTTATTTGAGCCCCAGGCACTGAACCCGTGACCCCGTTAGGCACGTACATCTTCTGTTATGATTTCCCTAGGGCCACGTTGTGTCTTCCTCAAAGGTATCAGAGTAGAGGGTGTGCTGCCATACCAAGGAGAGAGATATCTTAAATCCAATTTGGCCTAGGGCTCGTCCTTTAATCTGGATTTGGTTTCAGCTCATTTCAGGCTGGAATGTTTAAACCTCTGCCTAGACACGGGTCCCACTACCAGACATGACTTGAAATGCTGTTTGCACTGGGCCTTAGCTTTCTGCAAAACGGGGCAGGGATGCCCTATATTCTAAGTCTGTTGTAACTGAAAAACAAAATAAAACATCAAGCTAGTGAAGATGAATTGGCACTCCAAAGCTAATAGTGGCATCTGGAGTACAGAAAGATGACACACTCCAAAACGCACCCAGAGTGATCAAGGTCTCAGGGGCTCTTTTGGAAGATGGAGGGAAGCAAGTTATGATCTGCCGTGAAAAGCTAAAGGTCTGGCAAGTTGCCAGTCCCTGGCGGGTTCACCTGCAGTTTAATTAGGAAAAGAGGGAGGAGGGACTGAGGAGAGAAGCAGGAGGCATGTTTCAACTGGCTGTATGCATAGCCTTTGGAGGAGTAGGGAAGGGGAAGGAGTAAGCAACGGTGAAGTATTCGCGGTATGGCAAGCTTTCTAGCATCTTTGGAGTGAAATCACCTCCTTTTTGACATTATTAATAGCAGCCTTGAACTAATTGGGGAATAATCTGCTAGGACACATCCAGCAATGTTGATGTTAGACAGGTGTCACTGAAGGGATCTTAATTGGTTGTGCAAGAATTTCATCTTAGCAAAGTTATGTTGTTGGTACAGTCAGAGCTGGACGGCTTCCAGGATTTCTGCAGCTTGGATACATAACAGTCTTTCCCAATCTAGGATCTGTCAGATATGTAAGGATTCTAACTCCCAGAAACCAGAAATGATGTGATTGGGAATTTGGGGAGTTACAGCCTCACCAAATCATGGACAACTCTGTTCAGAGGAAGACAGTTCATAGAATTGCGGAGGGGGTTTTGGGGACCCCACTGCCACATCATACATTCTCTTTCTCTTGACCAGGGGTAGGCAACCTTGACTCTTTTATTATGACTCGTGGACTTCAACTCCCAGAATTCCTGAGCCAGCATGGCTCAGGTTGGAAACCTCTCCCTGTCCCCTCAGCATGGCTGGCTCAGGAATTCTGGGAGTTGAAGTCCACGAGTCATAATAAAAGAGCCAAGGTTGCCTACACCTGCTCTTGACAAAGGAAATAAGTTCATTGATTAGTCAAACAAGGATTCATGGTGTGCATTTTTCTAGCTTTCATACTGTACTTGCTGGATGAAACAGGTTTGCCTATCTGCTTGCCGACGATTCCAGTTTGTGCTGCTCTTTACCAAATCTATCATCACGCAATCATTTATGAGAAGTGAGATTGTGACATTGAATTTATGCCCACATGAGATGCCTACGGTTTCATTATACAGGTAATCCTCGACTTACAACAGTTTGTGTAGTGACCATTCAAAGTTACCACAGCACTGAAAAAAGTGACTTATGGCTGCTTTTCACACTAATGACCGTTGCAGCTTCTTCCTGGTCACATGATCAAAATTCAGACACTTGGCAACTGACTCATATTTATGATGGTTACAGTATCCCGGGGTCATGTGATCACTTTTTGTGACCTTCTGATAAGCGACCTTTTGCGACCTTCTAAAAGTCAATGGGGAGGCCAGATTCATTTAACAATTGTGTTACTAACTTAACAACTATAGTGATTCACTTAGCAGCTGTGGCAAGAAAGGCCGTAAAATAGGCCAAAACTCACTTAACACATGTTTTGCTTAGAAACAGAAATTTTGGGCTCAGTTGTGGTCGTTAATCGAGGACTAACCGTATTTGAGAAATGGCTACTGGACTGGATTAAACTTCACCCACCGGTGGAATGCTTGTGAATTCCACCTAGTGTTGATTTGTTTTTACATTTTCAACACAAAATACAGTTGGAAGCGCGAACACTGGTAAAGCAGGCATGATGGGGAAGGGGTTGAAACTTGGATGAAGTTGTCCCCTCACTCAAAAAAAATGTTTCCCCCATGTGGTAATGGTACAGTATCATTGCAGCAAAGGAAAATGGCCAGATGACTGGCCCCAATGGCTCCTTGCCTATTGTCTTTCTCTGTCCCCAGTATGGAAGACTAGGATTATGATTAGCTCGGGAACTAACCCCTTCCAGACAGCATGCAAGATCCTGCAAGGAAATACATTGGATCTATTTTATTCTGGCTCAAGCCTTGAGTTCACAGAAAGAACTCTGGTGATGGGACGTTTGGTGAAAGGAGACGCTTTCCGAAACCAGCGAAGGGCTGACAATAAATTCATATCGAAAATGAGTAACGGCAATCTTTGCTCAGAGCTCTATTCGGCTGCAGCAGCTGTGTCTTTTCAGAAGCAAAGCAGAGTGATCAACCTTGTCAGATTTCAAATATCCTCTTTCCTTAAGCATCCCAAGACTTCCAGAACAACTACGATTTCTGACCACCCTATTTCCTCCACTTTTTTTTTTTTTTTTTGCTTTAACCAAGTGGCAAAACCGTTGTGGCTTAGACTTCCTTTGTAGCCATTTCTTGCAGAGGGGGCACAGAGCATGGGTGGAATGGGAAGTTATGTGGGCAAAGCCTCATCCTTCCCCAGAGCATGTAAACTCTCACCACACACAAAAGAAACCTAACCAGGCACAGCCTTTGTGGTTGATGAGCATCACACACTGAGCTTCATTATTTGTTTTCTTACAGAGTCATAAATGGGAGTATGAGAAATGGCAAAGGAGGTTTGCAATAGTGTTTACATGGAATGGATAAGTGTTCTTCCTTTGGATAGGTGAATATCCAAATACTGATATCAGGCAAGCATAATGTATGGAAGGAAGATAAAGTTAGATCAGATACTGCTAGTGGCACCTTTTCTGGAACTGGTCTCAAACAAACCTTTTTCACTGCCCAGTCATTTATTTGTTTATTACTGCTGCTGTATTTTGCTATAATTTCCAATAATCTCCACAGGCAAATCGCCAGTGGATCCTCATTCACAGAAGCAAAGCACTTGCCCATCACCCTCCATTGTTATACAGACCACAAGCTAAAGAATCTGTTCTATCGGAGGCTGCCACATTTTTTCTCCCAGGACTCTACCTTATGTGGAAATATGTAACTGTCAGAAATTGAGCAGGGACAAGCATTTCCAAGATAGATATATAGCAAAGGGAAGGCTACCCACTTATTAGGCAAGCTGTCCTATCCCTTTTGGAAGCACGGGTCTTTACAAAAACAAAAGCAAATGCTGTTTTTGAGATACTATCACAATTCTACTGTGATATAGTTCAACATAAGTGGCAACTATCTCAACTGAGTCCTTCTTTTCCTGATATTTAGCAGATAGGGAACTCTCACCTCAACTGTGATGTGCCTTAAATGTCTTCAGGATGGGACAACCGAATATGAAGATGAAGTATGTTCTACTTTACAATACTCTACCATGAGCATATTCTATCTTGTCCTCCTTTGCATCTCAGCATATTGTTGCCAATGGGGCTGCATTTACATTTTCTGTGACATGGACTTACTTTGCCCTCTTCTATTTTCCTGCTGCATTATTTTTTCTTCTTAAGTTGGGTGTCAGTTCACATAGGATCTCTTGTGGGATTGCTACTGTAAGGCGTATTCTTCCCTGTATGCCTGGCTATTTCTCTCTCTGCTAGATTTGCTTCTGTCACATTGAAAGTAAGTATACTGTGTGTGGGTGGATAAATGCACTATGTAGATTTTTGGTACAACAGTGGGACTTCCCCCCCCCCCCCGGTCATAAGGATTATCCTACAATGGTGTGTGTGTGTGTGTGTGTGTGTGTGTGTGTGTGAGAGAGAGAGAGAGAGAGAGAGAGAGAGAGAGAGAGAGAGAGAGATTACTGGTTTTCTGCCCACTGGGCTATACACTAATCAAGGAGAGAAGCAACCTAGAACTAAGGAGAAATTTCCTGAGACTTAGAACAGTTAATCAGTGGAACAACCTGCCTCCAGAAGCGGTGAATGCTCCAACACTGGAAGTTTTTAAGAAGAGACTGGACAGCCATTTGTCCGAAATGGTATAGGGTTTCCTGCCTGAGCAGGGGATTGGATTAGATGACCTCCAAGGTCCCTTCCACCTTTATTATTGTTGTTGTTGTTGTTGTTGCTGCTGCTGCTGCTTTTGTGGCTAGAAGGTTGTTTCTTCCTTTGTTATTTGGTCCTTGCTATTTCCTTGTCTGAAAACCTTTCTAGGCTGCCACAAGATTCAAACCTGTTTGTGAAGGAGGCATTGGAACTTTTAGATAAGAATATCAGTTGCTTCCCTTTATTTATTTATTTATTTCACTAACTTCTATGCCGCCCTTCTCCCCACGGGACTCAGGGCGGCTCACAGCATGTTAAAAAAAAAAAAAAAAACAACACAAAAAACATTTCCCCTATAAAACCAATTAAAAACCAAATATATTTATGGCTGTGTCATTATTAAAATCTTTAAAAAATTATTCCCTATTTAAAATTCACCCTAGGTCAGTCCCGCTTGTTGAAAAAGCCATGTCTTGAGGGCGCGGCGGAAGGTTAGGAGATCCGGGATCGTCCGGATCTCGGGG
>NW_015387553.1:189111-242590 GCF_001527695.2 Protobothrops mucrosquamatus
TTATTAGATTTCATATTGATTCTGATGCAAAAGCTATCAGGAGCTTTTCTTGACAGTTTGAGGTAGAGCATTTAACTGTGTTCTGTCAAGTCACAGCTGTGCTGTAATACTGCCATGTTTTCAAAATTGCCAAATCATTTTGTATAGCAAATTAACATTATTCTGTTGAATTTAATGCCAACCTAACAAAACCTTGAAGCCATATCAGAAGATGCTTTCTTTAGACTGGAATCAATCTTTGGATCATACTAATTCATGAAAAGCAAACATAAATGAAGGATACACTGTACTGTATTTGCTCTTCATATTCAAATCTGATTTTCATCTGTGGTTCTGACAGTTTGTATGTTTGTTTCCAAGGGTTTTATGCCATTTCGATCTAGAAAGGACTCTTTTGTTTGAGCAACCTTTGATTCACCATGGGACATTATTAAAAAAATAGTCTGTACATTAGATATGGTTCAGAGCATATTATGTGATTACTTGTGCATGTTTTAGGAAAATATGTTTAGTCTCACAATTTGAAACCTAATGAATAGGAATAATATTAAAATGCCCAGCAAGAGGATTATGGGATGGAAAGATTGGTTAATTCATCTTCCTTTGCTGGTTTAGTGATTGAGGAACAAAATAAATGAGATATGGAGAACTACCATTGGTTCCCCAGAGGTTTTTTTTAGTTAAAGTTCAACTATTGTAATATGTTTCCTTTGTAGTCCAGGACTGTAGCTACTTTAGGCAACACAGGCATGGAGTGTAGGATAGATTAAATTGCACAGGATAAATTTTAAACTTTTCCAGATCTTACTTTGTCTTCAAGATTAAGCTGTTTAATACAACTCAGTGGTAGGAAAATCATGCTTGTATCATGTTGATTTGCCAGTATTGATTGAACAGTAATAGCAGAATGCTTGCTATACTTTTGAACAAGAATCCTGAATCTTGAATGCCTTGCAAATATTATCCTTCAAAAGCTAATAAAGATCACTACAATCCAATTAAGCTTTCCTAAGCTTTCAATTTAAGTGGTTTTCAACTCCATTAAGAGAGTGCAAACCCTTCATCTTTTTTGGTTCCGAACTTTTGTTTTTGTATTGAATCTCCCACCCCCCAGGTCCTATTTGACCATTATTCAAGCAGTTTGCAATAGTTGAAACATCAATCACCCAATAACACCTCTTGCTCTTTGCTCTTGACAGGATGAAATCTGGTTAAATACATACCATTATTTTGGACTTCTGGAATTAAGTACAGTGGTGGGATTCAGCCAGTTCGCACCACTTCGCAGAACCGGTAGCTAATTTTTTGTTGCCCAGGCCCAGAATGGACTTCCGGAATGGCATCCATACATATTTGAATCCCACCACTGATTAAGTAGATTCTTCTAATAGTTAGTACTAAATATGGGTTGGGCTTCAGACAGACACTGATCCTTGATCTCACAACTGGACTATTACAATATGCTCTATGTGGTAGCTATAGCTGGTTTGAAAACAGCAGCGGAAGCATAATAGATACTTATCATGCCCATGTATCATTGCTGCTCTGCATGCTGAATTGACTGTTAATTGGCTTCTGTGTATAATTCTAGTGCTGGTTGTTACTTATAAAGCCCTACATGGCATAGGGCCTGGTTCTTTCAGGGGCAACCTCTCTCCAGATGTTACTGGAGAGTGGCAGGGTGGATGCACTTCAGGTCCCATTAATTGCCACCTTATGGGTCTGAGAAAGCATGCTTTCTCTGTTGCGCCCATCTTCTGGATCAGCATCTGCCTGAGATACATATAGCATTGATTCTCCTAGAGTTCTGGAAGGCCCCTAAGATTTAGCTCTACTCCCAGGCCTGGGGGCAATGTATCTGTTGAACTCCTTTCAAGTTTTATTGGTGTAATTGTTTTCAATCTGGGCTGCCATGTCTTGCCTTGTGTTTTTTAAACTGTTTTAAACTGAATATTTGGATACCATAAGCTGCCCAGAATCTTCTACAGTGGGCATCCATAATATTTTTTGTTACAATAATATTAATGTGTTTTCTTCATTCTGCCTTCCCTCCAGCCGGAGTTCTTTTAAGAAGCTTATAGTGGTTCAGGCAGGCTGAGTCTCCATCTAAGCAGCCTGCAGGACCAGACCTGCTTAGCTTTAGCAGAGAACTGTGTCATGTGCCTTGAAATCACTCAGTTAACAATAAGAACAGCAACAAAAAAAGTTGAGATCTTAAAGACTGTGAAGCAGATGGAACAATAGATGTTGAAATCTCACTTTGTGAGTGCTTGAATATGAGTGGACCTCAGATACTGAGGGAGCTGTAGCCAGAAACAGCAACTGAAAAACCCAGCAAGGATCTATCTTTCATCTTGAATTAAGGTGGTAGTGCAGAGCCAGGAATGTTTGGATAGCATTGAATTTACAATTGGCAAAGGACACAACTGCCAGAAGGCTTGCGTTTTGGGATCCCCCCCCCTCTCACTTTCTAAAACATTCAAGCTCAAGAGATCATGGGTGACTTTATTGTAGAGTTTGGCAGAAAGACAGTTGAGTGCGGCATTCTCCCGTCTGCACAGAGAAAATGACATTAGGTAATACAATAGTCCTGCGATAATTTAGAGATATTGTTTTTTTTTAAGGTGGCTAATGGTGAGAGCGAGAGAGAAAGAAAAGCAAAAGGAAAACCCTCACTCTCCCCAGTAACCATTTTGACTACAAATGAGATACAACACAGATCTTTTCCTTTGCTATAACTCCATGCTTGCATATTGGGGCCTGTGAAATGTTTCAAACTACGTCCAGAAACACATTTTGGCACTAATTAAAACAGTTACAAACAACATCAACACAGCTGATCAGTGGTGCTCACTGCAAAGATCCTAGTAGTGACTCTGTACTCGGGGTCTGAATGGTTCAGCTGCTCCCTGCATTGTTGGCCCACCTGAAAGCTACATCGACTGAAGTGTTGTTGTTCTTCCCTTCCTCTCAAGAAGGCTGGGTTTTCTGCAGTAAAGACTGAAGCAGTTCTAGGAAAAGACCCCAGATTGCAAATGAATGAGAGCATCCTATGGTCCCTTAGTAAAATGAGAGTAAATAAAATGCAGGAAAGCAGTACAGCATAAGCCACCCAGAGCTCAGTTTAGGACTTATACTGTATAGCAGACATGTCAAACACAAGGCCCGGGGGCCAGTTGCGGCCCGCGAAGTGGTTTCATGTGGCCCGCAAAGCCATCCTGGAAACAGTGAGGGAACGGCCCCCGCTGCCTTGGCCCTGGCCCAGGCTGGCCAGCCGGGAGACAATGTACAATTTTGTGGTGGCCATCTATGCTGAAACACATTCAGTCTCCCTCTGACTTTGCCCTGGTACCCATCATGAACAACCTGGCTAAGGAGAGCAAGCACAGCAGCAGCAGCCTTGAGGAGGAGGTAAGTGCAGCTGGGCACCCCCTTGGGGAAGTGGGGCTGGGCTTGGTGCCATGGGTGCTCGAGGGCCAGGCTGGGCATTTGACCTCTGCTGCCCAGGGCTCTGGGCAGCCCACACCATCATCCAGCCCCCCCATGGCCTGAGAGGAACAGTGAGGCTCCGCCAGTGGACCAGGCCTTGGCACTTGCCCCGGTCCCACCCCCTTCCGCCAGAGACCCTCAGATCTGTCCCACACCTGCCCAGGCCCCCACAGGCATCCTTGATGCGAACGATGTAGAGCTGGCCATGCCCACCCAGTAGGCCACACCCACTCTGTCCAGGCCCACCCAGTAGGCCGCACTCACCCTGGCCACACCCACCCGGCCCCCCAAGGGCAACTGCAATGCTGATGCGACCCTCAATGAAATTGAGTTTGACACCCCTGCTGTATAGTATGTCGTTTTGTCTGAGTTAAGAAAAGGGATGGGGTGAAAGGATCTGCATGCTGAAAAGCCCCTTAGATGAGTAAATAGATTATCAACAGCTGTCCTTTGGGCCATTATTATTCTTTTGACTCCTTATAAAATGATCTACTTCAGGGCCATGCAACCTTGGCAACTTTAAGACTTGTGGACTTCAACTGCTGGAATTGGCTGGCTGGGAAATTCTGGGAGCCAAAGTCTACAAGTCTTAAAAGTTTCCAAGGTTGGACACCTCTGACCTACTTGTTCCAGTGTTACTCGGGATTCACTTTTTGTACATTGTTCCCTCTGATGGATGATGTGATGTTGGCCATTACTCAGGTAGTACATGACTTAAATTAAACATGTGTGAGTTATAATGTCCAGCCTTGCATTAATACTTAGTTAAATCAAAATGAAGTCTTGGGGCAAAGAGGAACAGGCCTACTTTCTTTTGTAATTAAGGATCAACAATCTGTTGAAAAGTTCATGTTATAAATGGAAGCCACAAAACCTTCCTGTAAATACACAGACAGCTTCTCTTTCATCAAGTCTTATCTATCTGTGCTATGTATTTCATAAACTAGTTCATATGTGTAAGATAGACTGTCAAGGGGGGTGTGTGCGCGTGCACATGCCTGTGTTTGAGCTCGAAACTTGAAACATCCTCTGGCAGCAGAATTTGGAGCAGGAATTTCTCTCTTCTATTGATCACTGCTCCACTGGAAATCCCCCTTGCACACTGAAATAATGCTGGGCTTTGGAGACTGCAGCCTATAGCTTCTTCTTGCGTGACTCCAATGTATCTTTAGAGCATAAACAATGCCAAAGCCTGAAATATGTTCTAATTAATGTTGGCAAGCTTTGCAGTAGTGAGATTCCAAGGTGCCTAAGATTCCTCATCCTCACTTGCCCTCTCAGGCTGTCATGGCTGCTTATCCCAATTCAGTAATTGCCATTAACTTGCCTCCAGAACTTGGTTTCTGAAATCAAGGAGACGTTTCCTCCAGCATCCTGGTCTCCTCTCTGGTGATACAAATCCCAGAAACTGGGCTGAAGGAGCCTTAGTCTCCCAGTGTTGTTCCCAATAAATTGTTTTCAGAGGTATTGCTTTGTCTTCTGTGAAAAGAATCCCTGCAAGTGCATAATTTACCTTTTTCCCAGGGGCTCTAGGAAGTCCACACAAACCTATTTTAATGGTTCTTTGGAGTTTCATACATTACATTACCTGGAGCGTCAGAAGCTGCAATCTTGCTTAGAAAACTTTCCTGCCTGTCACGATGGCATTTTTAGAAGTTTTTGCAGGCCATGGCACTGTTTTATCCATGACTCATTTCATTAATGAAGAACATTACTGGAACATTACTAGAGCACAAGACTGAAGAAAAAATTAATTTTGCAATTCTCATGCAGTTTTTAATTTTTTTTTACTGCTTGTACATACTTTGCTCTGTGGCACAAGGTTTTTTCTGATTGCTGTAGAACTGTGTGCATTTTTTTCAGTGAGAGTATTAATGACAGGTATGTTTTCTTGAAAAACAGCAGGTAGCTCCCTTCAATAGATAGATGTAGAGGGAAAGATGGATCTAGCCTAAGGATACTGTTGGTTTCTGCCTGGCAGTTTTGAAAGACTGGCCATAACCCATAATACTGCAGACAGATCAGAATCTTCTGATATATCTCTGCAGGTTGGATGGAAGTTAGCTGATACAGAGGACCTAATCTAATATATCATGCTAGTTACTGAAGTGAAGGATGACAGGATAAAGGGACTGTCTAACACAGGGGTCTTCAAACTTGGCCCTTTTATGACTTCTGGACTTCAACTCCCAGAATTCCTAGCCAGTGTGCCTGGCTGAGGAATTCTGGGAGTTGAAGTCCAGAAATCATAAAAGGGCCAAGTTTGACGACCCCTGGTCTAGCAGGAACCCTTTTTTTAACAAGAATTTTCTCCAGTTCTAAATCTTAGAATAAAATTATGATTGCATTATCTCAGTGTATCCCCCCCCAGTTAAATAAAGGATCATCATGGAGGGAAATGGACTGGAAAGGTAATATAGTATTGGAGGAATACTATGCTAAATGCAAGACAAGGTAAGCTTTCGAATTCAATCTATCATGATATAAAGAGAGGTCGTCTCCCAAAATAATTAAGCAATAATGAAATTATAAATTGGAACAAGCTTGGCGCTCTTTTTCTTTTCAGAAATTTGAAGAGACTTGTTTCTTTTTTTCTTTGAAAATGAATGTGTTTGGACAAGTAGGCTAGTGAAAATTGTTCTGCAACTGCAACAGTGACTGTTGTGAACAGGAATTAGAACAGGAAGCAGGAAATAATGGGATTCCACTCTGGGAAGGGGGGGGGGAAAGCCAAGCACAATCTAACCTAGGTGTTTTGACCTTTTTGTCTGAGTGTGCCTTTGAGAGAAGTGAGAGCTGAAGATGAAGGAATTAGATGAGTGAACTCTAGGCTCAACTACAGTTCCATATTTTTGCAGCCCAGTTCCATAAAAATCCCATAATATTATTTGGTCTCTCCCCAGATGCTAACAAACCTAATATATTAGATATTAGATGTCCTGGATGTTAGATAGATAATCTGTCTGTCTGTCTGTCTATCATCTATCCTATTTATCTCTATCTATCTGAGAGATGCACAGTTTCTCTGTACATTAAAAGTATTTTCTGCATTTCATTCTTCTGACTTTTAGCCGGTTCACCATGAAAAGCAGAAATTATGAATTTTAAATGATACAGGAAGAGGAGGAGGAGGACTGTGCTTGCCTTAAGAGTTTCTGGAGAATGACTGATGTTGCAAAAATCCTATAATTTGGAAAGTATATTTGGTTCTTCAATATCTGATGGCAGGAGAACTCACTAGGCCCTCAGATGTTCGTTTTATTCAAAAGTTTTATATGTTGCCTTTGCAGAGGAGATTGAGGCAAAGTCTGCGGTGCTTCTCCTTCATAATCTCAGTTTGGCTGAGAGAAAGCAGTTAGCTATAAATTGCCCAGTGACTTTCTGTGACTGACAGTGGAATCTGGTCTCCCCAGTGCTGCCCCAACACTAATTGCCAGGCCAACCTGGCCTCCTTGTGGTGTGGAGATAAGCAAAGTAAGCCCATGGGTAAGATAGCAGATGCCCATGCATGGATTAATGCTGTTTGAGAAATACCCATGCACTAAAACTGCGGTGAGGGTAGTACTTTTGAGCTTTGTGGCAGAGATTGAATAACACGGTTTATGTTGCTTGCTTGCAGGTTTCCGTGAAAGTGCTTTTGTCTATGCCATTGCAGCTGCAGGAGTGGTACATGCGGTCTCCAATGCCTGCTCCTTGGGCAAACTGCAAACCTGTGGCTGTGACCAGAAGCGCCGAGGGGATGAAGAGGCTTTCCGCCTCAAACTTCATCGCCTCCAACTGGAGGCCATGAACCGTGGCAAGGGGATGATGCACGGCGTCCACTTGGAGCACCTGCCAGATGAGGTCCCTGGCCTACAAGACTCCTGGGAATGGGGGGGTTGCAGTCCTGATGTGGACTTTGGGGAGAAATTTTCCAAGGACTTCCTAGATTCTCGGGAGATCCATCGTGACCTCCCATCCCGTATGAGGCTTCACAACAACCGTGTTGGCCGGCAGGTAAGTAAAAAAGAGCATAGTAATATAATGGGAAGGAGACAAGTCTTTCAGCTTGTCAAACTCCTCCTGATACCCCCTAAATACTGTACATGGGGCTGTATTTCCCAGAATTCCCTGCTCAGTTATGATGAGCATGATATATTCTAAGATGGTTTGGGGAAAAAATGGTCTAAGACATCTGGCAACTTGCTTGCTGGGGAATTCTGGGAGTTGAGGTCCACATATTTTATAGTTGGCAAGTTTGAAAAACACATGGTCTAAAACATCTGGGCATCATCTCACTGAGAAGGCTTTCTAAAGGTTTCTGAGGGAGTGAAAGAAAATCAGCAGATCACAGCGCGCTTGAGGCAGAAGAGAAGTTCCTGCTCACCCAGTTCATACTGAGTTGATGTGGGTGGTGGGACCACAAGAAATACAGTAGCCAGGATATTGTAGACACTTTTAAAAATATAATTGCATGAAGCTGGCGAAGGAGGCAGCCCATCAGCTTTCAGTGCAAACTGATGCTGTTTTAAGGCATTGTGCTGATTTTTCACCAGCGGTGGCTCCTGTCCTAATCTAATCTCCAGTTCTGGGCATTCTTCTTTGCTATCAAATGGAAAGGAACAAATAATCAGATCTCACCATTCAAGATTCTATTACCCAGAAATATTTTGGGAAATGATCTCATCTGAGAAAAAAAAAAATTGATGGGAACCTGCAGCCTCAACTGGGAACTTGTGGGTGCCAGTGAGCCTGCAGAGACTTCTTTTTTAAAAAAATAAATTTTTTATTAATTTTCTAATTTTACGTTTGGCTATTTAAAAAGCAACTTGGTGGCTGGGTTAATCAATAGTTCAGTAGCATACAAAACTTTTTAGTACAAATCTCAAAGTACGACCTCAAATATTTCCTCTCTTTTTCCCTTAATATCTACTATCTCATATTTAAGCTAATACAGTTCTTATTATGTCAACTAAATAAAACATCATTATTACATTTATCAATACATTTTAGCTTATACGTATCCTAATTACTTTTACATTCAATCAATGTCTTGTTATTAGTTTTTCCAATTTTTAGTTTCCCATCAATATTCAAATTTAACATTTGATATTTATAATTTCCAGGTTTTAGATAACCAAAGTTTCCTTTATCTCAATTCATAACAGAATCTAATATTCAAAATACACATCTTATCTATTTGGGTATAATCTTGTTCTATTTCCTAAAAGTTATCTATTTGATGATTTAAAAGCGTAGACATGGGAGGCTAGTTGGCAAAGAAAGAAAGCCAGAATAAGGCTGAAGAAAATTGGGCTTTTGATTTATTAGTGGGGATTTCATATTACCAATTAGAGGGTCAAAGGGAGAAGTTGAGACAAGGGAAATTTTGCTCATTAAATTTAAAATATTTGGAAATTAGTCGAAAATAAGGATGCTATTTGTTTAATACTTAAAAATTAGACCCAAAAGAAATATATATATTATGAATATGTTTGATTTATTGATTAACTCAGACAATAATGGGCTTTTATTTATTAAAGGGGATACTGTATTATTAATTAGATGATGTAAGATGGGGGGAGAATAGATAATCTGCAAAGACTTCTCATGCCTTCTGTCAGTCTTCATGCTCCATCTGATTAGGTTTTTTCCCCAGAAAAAAATTGAGGAACCGGCCAGTTTAAAGTAAAATGACAGTTGTTAACATAATCTTCATATCCAAGAGCTGTAGAATCCTGCATCTGTTCCAGAGTGTTTAATAGGAGGCTATAACTCAGAGCTCCGTTTGGAAACGTGACTCAGCACCTGGAAAAAGGGTAGAAGAAAAAAATGGTGCAAGATAGCTCGGGAGCCTAGACGTGTTGATGGGGAACAGCCCTAGTAGTTTGACTCCTGACAAAAGAGATTTTGTGACTGGCACCATTTTTGGTGAGTGACTATGAGATGATCTCAACAATTGCTGTACAAATGTGCCCACCGGCCTTAAAGAGCAGGTAATTGTGTTTTAGCATCTAACAACTTTATTCACAGACAAAACAAATCATTCTGTAATTTTAAGACTGATGACAGGTTTACTTGAGTCTAAGAAGCCCTTGATAAGAGGCAGCTAGACATTGTGATATGAAGCTGGTAATGCCACAGTTATTTATTTATTTCAAAATAAATATCTTGCCTACAAACAATTTTTTCCCCAGTGCAGCCTACTAATATTCCAAAATGCATTATCGAAAAATGTTATTAAAAATAGCAATTATATAGACAATGATATGGTATGTTTCTCAAGGTGTTAAGAATAGGCATTTTATACCATATATTAACTGTGATAAACTGTTCCACTGCCCAGAGTACCTACTGCTAATAGGTAATGTAAAATTGTTAATGAAATATTGAAAAATCTTAGACAGTACTTAAAAAAATCTGTGCATGGACAAAAATTCCCATCTATCAATTACAAAAGGCCACATTGTTTGGATCTGCACATATACTACACCAATACAATACAACATCTTAGATTCTTGGAAAGAACTCAGTGCACAAGAAGGCTAACATCAATTAAAGAACTGGTAGCTCTGATTTCACATTGTTGGGTGTAATAATATAATAATCTATATACTTCTGGAACTCACATTCACATAACCTTTAATTGGGCAAAACAGTGCCTCATAGTAGGGCAACAATTTTTGAATCAAGATACCTCAAATGGGCTAGCTTAAGGAATGTGATCAAAATTGGAGACTCTTGACTCCTGTGGAACTGAAATTTGGTATAAAACATTTTATGACACAGAAGTTATCATAAAGCAGTTAATGACATAATATAAAATATCATAAAACCTTTTCTGTGCTGATGTTTGAATGTGCTATACAGTTCAATATGGGTTATTTTCAAGGCAGATGCATCTCTGAATGTATCCCAGCTTTTCCAGTGAAGGCAGTACATTAGAAGTTCTGTCATGGTTGAAGGCACTGAGGAATCTGCTAAGAAAATACCTCTGAAAAAATGACCCAACCCAACTCAAGAGTTATCTAGTAATAAATTTAAATTTATCAAAACTGCCCACCACCGTAGACTCTGTCCTTTATAATAGCCTCATGAACACCAGAACAACTTGTGAATATACAAAGATTGTTCATAATTAACATCTTTGAGATTTTGCAGTGTTTGGAATATACATACAATCAAATGGCAGATATTATGCACATACAGGAGTGTTTTGTGAATTCTGCGCACAAAACCTCACGCCACACTATGTAATTCATTTCAAAATTGCCACAAGACTTTAAAGTTCCACACTCAGTTGCACTGCATACAACTGTTAACTCAATGCCTCAGTTATGTAATAACAACAACAACAACAGTAATAATAATAATAATAATAATAATAATAATAATAATAATAATAATAATAATAATAATAATAATAATAATAATAATAATAATAATAGTAGTAGTAGTAGTAGTAATAAAAAAGTTGGCAGGGAACTTGGAGGTCTTCTATTCCAACTCCCTGCTTGGCCAGGAATGCCTATACTATTTCAGACAAATGATTGTCCCGTCTCTTCTTAAAAAAATCCATTGTTGGAGTATTCACAATTTCTGGAGGCAGGTTGTTCCACTGATTAATTGTTCTAACTGTCGGGAAATTTCTCCTTAGTTCTAGGTTGCTTCTCTCTTTCATTAGTTTCCATCCATTGCTTCTTGTCCTGTCTTCAGGTGCTTTGGAGAATAGCTTGACTCCCTCTTCTTTGTGGCAACCCCTGAGATATTGGAACACTGCTATCATGTCTCCCCTCGTCCTTCTCTTCATTAAACTAGACATACCCAATTCCTTATATGTTTTAGCCTCCAATCTCCTAATCATCTTTGTTGCTGTTCTCTGTACTCTTTCTAGAATTTCAACATCTTTTTTACATCGTGGTGACCAAAACTGGGTGCAGTATTCCAAGTGTGGCCTTACCAAGGCATTGTAAAGTGGTATTAACACTTCACGTGATCTTGATTCTATCCCTCTTTTAATGCAGCCTAGCACTGTGTTGGCTTTTTTGACAGCTGCAGCACACTGCTGGCTCATATTTAAGTGATTGTCCATTAAGACTCCGAGATCCCTCTCATAGTTACTACTATTGAGCAAGGTACCACATATGCATGTAATAATTTTTAGCTAAAGAAAACCATCATTTGGGGGGAAAGTATAATTCAATCAAATGCATCATTCTATTGTTTTTGATTGTTTAGCAGTGTTGAAAATGTCGAGGGTATGACCGCTGATATCTGAGGGAAATTTAAACCTTGTTATTCCTGCACAATTAATAATTACATAAGAAAATCTAGTGAGAGTTACAATTGCTCACATCATCTGCAACAGGAATTGGTTTTATAATAGCAAAAGATGAATAAGAAGTTATTTGCTTAGGAGAAATATGGCAATGAAGATTTTCAGTGAAAGCCTGACAAAAATTGCTCAGTGTCTACTTGATGCATATCTGATGCATTTATTTTTAGCATCCTGAAGCCTGAAAATGGGCGTGGGTGCATAGACTTGTCACTGTCTTAAAAAAATGGGGAATTCCCCTAAGCCAGAGAAAATGTACGATAATAGGGAAAGTATCTCAAAAGTTTCACTGGATTAGGTTGCGTGCCTTTGCCTTTATCATTTGAAAGTATGCTATTTTATCCTTCAGAGTATTCCATGACACTAAGTCCAAATTGGAATGTGTTGCATTATATATAGTGGGAAGGAACAAAGGAAGGAACATCTCAAGCGATTATATAGCCATCAGCTTCCTTAATTTAGACAAAATATGAAAACTTGGTAGTCTGGATAGTGCAGGGTGTGGAAAACATGCTTATACCCCTTTAATATTTCTTCTGTAGTAATTCTGTGATTGAATAAGACAGTGGATTTCTTGGATTTCTCAGTACTATTATGAGAAAAATTTGCAAGCCATTTATTACACTACAGAAGATTATAGGCCCATCACCATAAACATAAATAGAAAAGCTAGATTTACTCAGTGTATTTTGTTTAAGCTGTATCACTTAAAACATTGAAGAAATGAAGCACAGCATTCTCAAACATAATGCTTTCAGTAGAATTGCTAGCAAGATGACTTCTATGAGATGAATTGGTTTCAGAGAAATTAATGTTTCCTCCATAATAGTTGCTTGATATTTATAGGTACCAGATCTCTGTGGCATTTAAACAGGGCGAAGTCCAGGCATGTATGCAAAGTCTTGCAGAATGCAGGAATCAGATAAAATTAGGACATAATAGCTAACTTACTTATTATAACAATTGAATTTAAGTATTTTTACAGCTTTGAAATCACAAAATAGACACTTCTTGCTATAAATTCCTTTAATTAGGAATTAACATATGAAGAGGAATGTCAGTTCTGTTAATGGATCTAGAAGAAAGATGACAACATAATCCTTGTACAGAAGAGTTTGAGGTAGTTGATGAATATACATTTTGTTTAGTTGTTTATTTAGCTGCTTAAAGTGGTTCAAGGTATTGTGGGCCACCTCTGGTTTAAGCATTCTCGTGCTGAAAATGCTGAGGAGAGCATTTTAAACACATATTTGGAGAATTAGATACATGTTTAAAGTGTTCCCCTCTTCAACGCTGCAATATTGAAATTGGCAGGGGAGCCTATCTGTTCATAACAGTCTGAATAATAAGCAGACAAATGTCTACATAGGCCTAGAGTTGAGGCTCCAATTGCTAAAATGCCTGACGGATAGACAGAGTTGATAGAAAGGCAAGTTCTTCAGATTTGAGTATACAGGTAGTCCTCGACTTACAATCACAACTGAGCCCAGAGTTACAGTCATTAGGTTGTTGTTAACATAATTGCACCTGTGCAATCCCAGCTCTCCCCATTGCAGTCATGGGATGCCTCAAGGGGTGGGGAAGGCCTGGGGTTGCTGAATGAATGGTTCTAAGTTGAGGGCTATCTGTAGAAGTATATTATCATATCCTGTGATTGTTGTAAAATACTTTTGGCAATCTTAAAAATATGCATTACCTGTTTCCTTTGTTCTCTTCTTAGTTTTCGTATCCCTTGTATGCAATTCAAAAGAACATGAGCATCTACACAGAGCTATAAATTTTCCACAACAATACTGATGTGTAAATAAAAGAGCCAAATGGGAGCCATAGAGGCAGTGCCACCTCATGTGAACCATCAGGGTCTTATTCATAGAATTCACCATCTGTAACCTGTTCTTTGTTCATTGTTCCATCTGTCTTTCTTTCCGGAGATAATCCACCGAAGAAGAAAAACTAGAACCACCATACAGTTCTATGCAGCAAAGTTCGGCAGGAGGGTGGGTGGGGTATATGCAATACAAGCCCCACTCTTTTGTAAGTGCATTGATGTTGCACACATCTTCAAAAGGGATGGAGCTTGCATTTCAATGCTCCCTCCACCATCTTGCCAATTTTGACTCCCACTTGACTCCCAAGGATGCCACTGGTTCTAAGAGTTTTATCTCCGGATCTACCCATCTTGTATGTATGAACGTAGAAAAAGGTTTGATAAATGGCCTTCAAATATGCAGGTTTCCATCGAGAGCTTTGTTGCAAAGACAGGAGTATCCCCATTCCACTTTATAAATCTGATATATTTCCCAACTGTTTTGTAGCCCCCCCCAATTCACCCATTCCTCCCCATTTAGCCAGCTTTGCTAAATCCAACTCTTAAATGGCCATTGTGAGGCAAATAAGAATCAGTTGCTCTTTCTGTTTAGCAGGGACAAAGAATAATGAATTTAAACAACAGCCTCAAACATTTCTGTTGGGCATTGGAAAGCACTTTCATAATCCTTAAATTGGTGGCACACAGTTAAGGAGTATATAGAGTATAAGAAAGATGGCATCTCTATCAGTGAACAGTTGAGAAGAAGCTAAACCAGTATTTGGCTGCATTTATTTATATGGATTTATCCTGAATAGGTGGATTACATGAAGGGCTTTTTAAGGCTACTGCCAACCTTATAGCCAAAGATATCGTGCAGTAAATAAGTGAAGGTAAAAATGTCCTGCAGCAAAAATGGGTGTGAGTAGAACACCTGAGTTTGGCAAAGGAAAAATCACGAATGTTGTACAGGTGTTTTGTCTCCTCCATGCAAAGGCAGAAAAAGTTTTTTCTTTCCAATCAGCTTTGATTTCATTTTTTTAAGGGGAAAGTTAGCATTTGAATGGTACCTGGAAGTCTGCAGTTCATTTGCTTAATTAAATGCATGGAGCAGGATTATTTAGTAATGCAAATATTTTTAGTAATTTAAGGAAATTGTACAGGTTGTCCTCGACTTACAACCGGTCATTTAGTGACCGGTCAAAGTTACAACAGCATTGAAAAAAGTGACTTGACCGTTTTTTTACAGTTGTAACCTTTCCAGCATCTCCATAGTCATGTGATCAAAACTCAGTTGCTTGGCAACTGGTTCATATTTATGACCGTTGCAGAGTCCTGGGGTCATGTGATCACCTTTTGCTATCTTTTGACAAGCGAAGTCAATGGGGAAGTCAGATTCACTTAACAGCCGGGTGATTAACTAATCAACTGAGGCAAGAAAAGTTTTAAAATGGATAAACTTCACATAACAAATCTCTGACTTAACAACAGGATTTTGGGGCTCAATTGTGATTGTAAGTAGAGGACTACCTATATTCTAATTACAGAGAGGCATAAAAAGACATCCACTTTGATTATCATGATTTTGAAAACCAGGGTACAGGTGATCCTCAATTTATGACTGCTTGCTTAATGATTGTTCAAAGTTATGACAGATCTCCCCCACCCCCAAAAAAGGCTACTTATAACCCATTTTCAAATTTATGATAGCCACCACCCTGTGTGGTTGCATGATTTCATTGACAACGGGCTCACCTTCACAGCCATTTGTAGCATCCCCTGATCATGTAACTGTGATTTGTGATTTTTTCCCCCTTATTTCTGGCATTTACTTCCAGTTCTTGGCAAAAAAAAAAAAAAGACCATTGGGAATTTATTCATTTAACAACCATGGCATTCACTTAATGGCCACTGCAAAAAACATTGAAAAAATTGATTCCAATCATGTGATGCCTCCACTTATGACTGTAACAATTTATGATCATACTTCTAATGTCAATTACAGTCATAGGTCAAGAACTACCTGTACTGTATTTGATGAAGATTGTTGTATGCCATCAAAACTTTTTCAATTCCTATTTACCACATAAATAGATTTTCTCCCCGAGGATCTATCCCTAACTGTTCTTTTCTATCTCCCAATGGGGTACTCATTGCCACAGTAAGTGATTCCCTCTGCCTTCCTGCTGTATGTCCTCTTTCCTTCTAACTTTCCCAGAATTAGAGCCTTTTCCAGACAGTTAGGTCTTCACATAATTTGGCCAAAGTAAGATAATTTGCGCTTTGCCCTTTGGGCTTTGAGTGACTTGATTTGTTTGATGATCCATTGGTTTGTTTTCTTGGCTGTCCACAATATTCTCAGGATATTCTCAGGATAGTTTAATGAAGAGAAGGACTAGGGGTTACATGATAGCAATGTTCCAATATCTCAGGGGCTGCCACAAAGAAGAGGGAGTCAAGCTATTCTCCAAAGCACCTGAAGGCAAGACAAGAAGCATTATTATTATTATTATTATTATTATTATTATTATTATTATTATTATTATTATTATTATTATTATTATTATTATTATTATTATTATTACTATTATTATTGTTGTTGTTGTTGTTGTTGTTGTTGTATTTAATATTTAACATGAACAAATACTTAACCTGATACAAAGAGATAAGTAAAGCAAAACAGCTTGTTACATTATGAAAACCAAATCCTGTTGATTTTCTCTTTGTTTTATCTGGAAAAAGTAGATAGCTGGTCATGCCTGTTCATGGTGACTCTATGGATGAATGGTTTGCATCTCAAATTGCCTCCACAACTCTTCTAGGGATATTTGAGGGATAATCTTGATCCTATTCATCCACCTTATCTGTTGTCTTCCCCTTCAACTTTTCCCCTCATCTTTCCAAACCTATATTTTTTAATCCATCAATACTGTAGTTCAAATAAGATGCCCAAAGAAAAGCCTTTGAAGGGTGCGCCTAAAAATTAAAATTCATAACTTTGCTCATCTCATAAGATATTTGGCATAGATCTTGGATTCTTGGGAAGCAAAACAACTTTTTAGCCGATTAGTTTATTTTATTAAAAGTGCTTGAAAGTGATGGAAATATTTGTACGGTAAATGGAATATTATTTTGGATTGTTATTTCTGCTTAATATAGAGCTGCTTTGACACCCGCTGTGCACTGTGTTGCATTAGAGGGAGTTCCACAGACAGAGTCATGAATAGTAACCGTCCTCGATTACCTAATAATAGAATAGAATAGAATAGAATAGAATAGAATAGAATAGAATAGAATAGAATAGAATAGAATAGAATAGAATCATATGTTGTTAAAAGTATACACAAATTAAAGGAATTAGGACTGTCCTGATTACAAGAAATCTCCTATAGCTGTACATTTATGCAACTTTTCTGTCACTGCAGGATTTTATTATGAAAAACTCTTTGAGGGAGATGGGCAGTTCAGAAATGTGAAAAACATAGAAACAAACAAATACCATGTATGGCAGGGGTCTTCAAACTTGGCCCTTTTATGACTTGTGGACTTCAACTCCCAGAATTCCTCAGCCAGCATGCCTGGATGAGGAATTCTGGGAGTTGAAGTCCACAAGTCATAAAAGGGCCACGTTTGAAGACCCCTGATGTATGGTGACATATTTTCTCTTTAATCTTAAAAGTGGAGTGGGGAAATTAAAGCCCTCCAATCTTACTGAACTACAACTCCCAGCATCCCCCCAGCATTAGTTTCTTTGGTGGGTTGTTTCATTACTAGCCTTACTTGTGAGATACACCAAAGGATTCTTTACTCTGTTTGAAGAACAGATTCTGTCTGCTCTTCAAACATGGTGAAGGAACAGAAGGAAAAGCTCATCGTAGTTTTAGAATTAAGTGTGCCTCAAAGCAAATGGCCAACCCTTTAATGGAAGGTCTATTTCGCCAGTCTGCAGCTTGTAGGGGCTGGAATGGCGGCCCTTCCCTCTGCCAGATCAGAGAGATAGAAAGATGAAAGGGTACCAGAACCACCCATTAGCTGCGCAACAAAGAACTTCTGGCGCAAGCAACAATAAAGCATTTGCCTACACGAATCTCTTCAGGGAAAGATGTTTAGCTTGTAGCGTGTTGTGTACTGGGTTCTTCTTTTAGACAACTAGGTTCTGGGGGCTTTTTTGCCTTGATCTGAAGAGGTGGCTAAACCTAGACTATGGCTTTTGAGAGGTGGAAGCCCAAATTCACTCAGTTCCTCTTCGTTAATTCATTAACTAGCAATTAAAGACAATGCGTGTATTTCCCCCCCCCTTTTCTGCCTCTATGTCATTTATTTGAGGGGGAAAGGTGAAATAAGCACTTACATGCCTTTAGAGTATTGATGTAGGCGACATAATCCTGGTTAATGACTGTAATACAGGTTAAGCCTTCCTCTTGTAAACAACGTTGCCCTAAACCTGACCTCCTGGCCTCTTTGACTGAGAAGGAAGACTGCCTTCTGGTCTCTGCCTGATTCATCAGAGTCAGATCACTCCGGCACTGCTCTGCATCTGGGCAGTAGCTGTTAAAACGAGCCTTTCTTCCACCTAATCCAAGATGGTTAGTAGAAGAATCAGTGCTTTTTTAAATACAGGATTATGGACCAAGATTAAATATAGGATGCACTGCATGATATCCAGAAGGGTTGCATTATAAAAGAGAGAATGCTTAGTCCTTAAGGATACTTGTCATTAGATTGTTTTATAAGTCATTCAGATGTAAAATCTGAATCAAAATGTAGTATATAAATTGAATAAAGAATAAAAGGAATGTGCTTATTTTGCCTCTGTGAAGCAGGAAATAGAAGGGTCTTAAATGGGTTGGATTGGCCAGAACATCAGAGGCTGTTACCCCAAAAGAGATGTCTTTGGTGATGATTACTGTGGTCTGTTTGATCAATTGTCCCATTCCTGATGTTGGATTAAGTCAGGGGTCTTCAAACTTGGCCCTTTTTATGAGTTGTGGACTTCAATTCCCAGAATTCCTCAGCCAGACACGCTGGCTGAGGAATTCTGGGAGTTGAAGTCCACAACTCATAAAAGGGCCAAGTTTGAAGACCCGTGGATTAAGTGGTTGGAATTGCTGACTTGCAGAATGCCTTAAGATAATGCTTCAGTGGGAATTAAAATGGCACCTCCTATCCAGATGTTCAGTGGCAGCATTTCAGAGTCACAGCGTCCACAGACTTTTCCATTAGTAGCCATAGACTTGAAGGGGTTCCCCAGGAGGATGTTCTGTGGATGGCCTTCTTGAGTCTTAGTAGAGGCTCCTATATATTAGGGAAAAGAGAATGTGATGCCCGCTTATCAAAGGCAAAGTAACCAAATAAATCAGTCATTGTGTTACAAATGAACGACATGAAAAAGACATTTCTTATAACAGATCTGAGTTCAATCACTTTTTGCTACTTTAATCCTAGACTTTAATTCTCGGCTTCTCCCCTCTCCATCCCAGAAGAGTGGATTTCTTTTCCTCAGGACATATGCCTCCTATGATACCTAAAGAGGAGAAGACCATAAGCTCTGGTCCCTTCAGGGACCTAATTTTTAAAGGCGTCCCTAAGGATTGCTCTCTCTGCCTGATGGAATTATGGTGGAGCTCAAAGATTGTTTTTGTTTTGTTTTGTGTTCATTACAGCTGCAGTTCTGTATATCCACTTACTTGGAAGTAAGTTCCATTGAACTTGGTCGGCTTTTCATCCAAGTAAACACAGAGGAGGATTTGCCCTGAACAGCTGTTCTTTGAGATTAGATGCCCTTTGAACAGCTCAACTTTAAAGGGTGCATAATGAGGAGCACATGAGCAGGGATGGGGTGGGGGTGGAGTCAGCTTTGGAGGGAGAAGGGCTTGAGGTGTGTGACTTTGGTTGTCTCCCTCCTTATATAACCATCCAGGATTTTTTTTATTTTTTGCTAGAGCACTATCCTTTACCTAAAATTTAAGAAATCCCCCTGGATGAATGACATTGGCCTGCTTTCTCCTTGGAGCAGTTTTGGCCTGAAGAACTCTGCCTTAACAGGACTGGACCCTTGGCAGGCAGGCAGTCCCCTTGGAACACACACAGGAAATGATTTAGAAACCACTAGGTGGGATGCAAACGGGATAATGGCTCCAGCCTATTAGTGCTCTGTAATTTGGTGCTAATTTCCTTTATTACAGTGTTCTCGCACTGCAGGGGATGGTCCTCTCTTTCTGCCTGGGTGGGGGTGGGGGCTGAGGGCTGGATCTTATTGCAGAATGTAGAGATATCGGAGCCCCTGATGAGCAGAGAGGTGGCATCAGAGTGCTTTGCAGGCTGGTTTCCATGTGCCTCCCAAGGCACAAAGGAGTTTCATTGGTACATGCAGATCATGATGAAGTCAAGGAATGCAACTGTGGTCTTCTTGTGATGCTATAGGACATGCCCACAATTGTTGGGCACAGGACCCCCTTCCTTGCTCTACTAAACCAGACTGATGGCCTGACTGGCACTCAGCTGCCTTCCTGGGACTGCCTCCTTAAGCTTGCTGGAACTTTCTGGCAAGTTTTAAATAGTTGCAACTATTCCCCATCCTTTGCTTGAAATATTGAATAAGCTGGGGTGTGTGGTTTCTAACCATGGTACTTCTGGTGGATTTCTGTTTATTGGTTTGAAAGCCTGGGAGTCTTAGCCATAAGAGGTGAAAGGTTCAGTCCACATGTGTGCCTTTCAGATTTGAACCCACCTCCAATTGAAGTTAATCATAAGTAACTTACAATATCAAGTATTGAAAGAAAAGCCCTGAAGCTTATAGGTGCAAAAAACCAAAATGCTGTGGTGATGAAGGCATATATGCTAATGGGAGAAATGGCTTAAAGGTAAAAATATATTTGAGTTCACCTTCACTCCTGGTAATGGCATTATCAGTTTTCATGAAAGTAATTTGCCTTTTTCCAAAATGCTTAGACTTTTCACTCTAGCTCAGTGTTTCTCAAACTTGGCCTTTTTTTAAATGTGTGGACTTCAACTCCCAGAATCCTCCAGTCAGCATGATGGGGGAGAATTATAGGAGTTACAGGTCTACACATCTTATAGTGGCTAAAATTCAGAAACACTGGTCTAACCAACAAAATTCCCAGGTGGTCCTCCATCCTAATAGTAACTAAGAACTCCTCAGTTTAGTTCCTAATGTCAGCCAAAAAGAGGTCAAGCAAAGAAATGCTAATGGTCTCTTGTTTCAAAGGGTGCATGGGTGGAAGAGAAGAGCTATATTTCTATACCAGTATTGGTGCAGTACCCTCTGTCACATTTCAGTCAGCTGAGAACCAGCTTGCCTGTGTGATATGCATACTTCTAAGTAGAGGACACTATTCACTGTAGACTTGCTGCTGCTGAACTTGGTGTAGTAGAGGAAGGGAGTGTTATGGTTTTGTTTTGAGATGAGAAGGTGTTCAAATGTGCTATTCCTTTCCCTAATCTGAAAAGATGTGCACTGCATGCTGCTTCTACATTTGTACATGTAAACTGTAGTTTTTCTGGCTATCTTCTTACTCTAGCCTTCCGCATTGGGTGGGCTCCCACTTGTCTGCCATAGAAAGCTAAGCAGGGTCCTGCCAAGTTAGTACTAACTATGGCAGACAAGTTCTATTAAATGCTACTCCAGGTGTCTAGCCTGGGAAAGTAAAGTCCCTTCGGTGGAGTCTGGTCTCAGAGGCAAAGAATATGGATTTTGTTAAACAGGGTGATCAAAATCAAGTTAGTTAATTCTACTGCATTGAAAGTTCCATCCTAGGAGCACATGACTTTTTTCTCAAAATATGCTTCTAACAGTATAACAGCAAACCCTCATTCACAAAGAACCTATTATAGATAAGCAGAACAAGTTTGCAGAACTTGTAACGACAGAATATAGCACAAAAGTATTATGATCTGCTTGATCAGCTTTATTTTCTGGTCATCCGAGTTTGCAAGAACATATTATCAAACAACTAGTTGATAAATTAGTATCTGGCTGATGGGTTGAGTTCAGCTGGGTGGTTCCTACTTGTTCTAACCTGATACCTAAAGTTCAGGAAGTTCTACCAATATTCTAATTACATCTTTTCTATGATTCTGTAGTAGAATCCAGAGTTCCTTAAACCTCTTCTCCCATACACTGATGTTAACAATTCTTCTCTTGTGAACAGAGCAGAAACACTGCCATAAGTACAGACCTATGGCAAGTATCTTGCATAAGTAGTAATTTACAATACTTATTATGTTTATGTAGTCCAGCAGCCATGCTAGGTTGAGAGATGGTTGACTTCTCAAGGAAAATTGCACGGCGCTCCCTGTTGGTCCAAGACTGCAGATGTGTCCTCCCACAAGGTCATATCAGGGCTGCTGCTGGGAATTTAGACCCAGTCCTTTCCCTAGCTTTTATGAAGATGGGAGGAAGCTGTTTCTCTCGATTGAAACATACGACAGCACACCGTTTTAGTCACCAGGCAGGCACTGTAAATGGGCAGGGGAAGTAAGGTCCTGCTCCCTCTAGCTTTAAGAAACTCGCTTGGCCCTGGCACAGCTGCACTCAGACCAGAGTGCAGTTCTTTTCCTAATTTAACAGATTTTTTCCTGGGAAGACACAAGTTGGCAGAACCAAGCTGAAAACATCCTGCCTCCACTAGATTGGCCTACAAGAGGAAGCAGGCATGTCCTCCATGAATTAGGAGCAGCCCAGAGTCGAAGTACCTATTTTAGTCTTTTCCAGGTATAACTGGCCCACCAACACTAATACTCTGAATCTGGTGATCTCCCTGCCTCCCCCCCCCCCCAAACCTAAGAAAACCTCCTATTAGAAAATAATTTCTAGATCAGGGAATGCATTTGAATACACTGCACAGGAAACAAGCAGGTGGGTCACAGCTTGGTTCTGCCAGATCTCAAAGCAATCCCCACAACCTGGTCTCCTTTGGATGTGCTAGAGACTGTAGCATCCATCATTTCCAAACTCATTGTGTAGCCATTAGAATTATATCTCATGTTTTCATTCCAGGCCTCAAGGTAGCCTAACTAGTGCTTCCTCTCTTTATAACTCTGTCAGATAGATTGGGCTGAGAGGCAGCGCCCTAAATCACCTGGGGAGTTTCTGTGGCTGAGAGTAGATTGGAATCTGCTTCCTGGTTCCAGGCCAACACCTTAACCATTACATTATGCTGGCTTGTTTTAATGCCTTAGCAAAGCTATGTATCTCTTAAGAAAAAAGAGGAAAACGGTACTGAAGAGACTTTTAATAAGACTGGGGTAGATGTGCCTTGAAAAAAAAAACACAATATCCCTCAGTGATGTTGGAAAAATAATTCTAGGAGAACAGTAAGAATTTGAAGCTTCCCGGATGTTCCCAGAAGAGTATCCTTAAAGTGAAAATTCAAAACATAGGGAAAAGTCAGGATCTGAAAAAGGGCAAGTCTTGTAGAATCAGAACACAAAACAATCTTCCAAATTTGTCTCTGCTGTAGCCCTAGCCAAGAGAGTTGCCACTTCATCTCACGAACCAAAGGTAATACAGATAGTCCTCAACTTATGACCACAATTGAGCCCAAAATTTCAGTTGCTAAGCGAGACATTGGTTAAGTGAATTTTGCCCCATTTTACGACCTTTCTTACCACAGTTGTTAAGTGAATCACTGTGGTAGTTAAGTAAACCATGACATCATTAAGTGAATCTGGCTTCTCCATTGACACTGCTTGTCAGAATGTTGCAAAAGGTGGTCACATCACCCCAGGACGCTGCAATTGTCTAAATATGAGTCAGTTGCCAAGGTTCTGAATTTTGATCACATGACCATGGGGATGCTGCAACGGTCATAAGTGTGAAAAATGGTCATAAGTCACTTTTTTCAGTGCCGTTGTAACTTCAAATGGTCACTAAATGAACTGTTGTAAGTTGAGGACTACCTGTACTTTTCTAGATGAGACTGGAAGGGGGGGGATATAAGACCCAGTTATTCAGACAGCGGATTTTATTTCTGTTAAACTGGCTTGCCTCTGGACCCCTACAAGCCAATGTTTGCACTTTTTACCTGTGTAGTTGCAGAAGCAAGCCTTCATGGAATGCTTGTGGCCAGACTCTGTGATAAGGAGATGGAGGAGAAGAATGTTGTCTTTAGCTTATTTAAAGCCATTTAAAATCCCATTCTTTGAGTTTTGTTCTAAATATAAGGTGATGACACATTCTTGTTGAAATAATAACTTCATTTCATCCTGCAAGTCTGTAAATGATAACCCTAAACGATCTGAAGTCTTGAAATCTCTCAACACATGTTGTTACATGTAGTTGGGAACATTGCCTAAACTCTCTTCACCTCTCACTGTGCCACATGGCTACCTGGAAGGCTCTCGTTTACACTCCATCTACACCTTTTAGTCTAGTTAGTATGCTCTGTGAACCTACAGCCATCATGGTTAGCCTTTGGTGCAAGATATTATGCACACATGGATAGATGATTAAATTGATCGTGTGAACACAGTCAATACAACCAATCTCTTATGTAACTGCTTGACTGGGTTGCATAGCCTGTACACAAAGGAGTTGTGACTGCTTGTTTGTGCTTTCAAGTCAGTCTTGACTCCTGGTGACACCTGGGCAAGTCTCTGTAGTTTTCTTGGCAATATTTCAGAAGTGGTTTACCATCAACTGCTTTCTAGGGCTAAGAAAGAGTGATTGGCCCAAGGTGACCCAGTTAGCTTTCTGCCCAAGGTGGAATTAGAACTCACAGTCTCCCAGTTTCTAACCTGGTACCTTAACCACTACACCAAACTGATGCTCTTGTGCCAGTAGCACAAGTTGTCTCCAAGGGACAGGGATCAAATTCCAAAGCCAACTAGACAGAAAATTGAACTAGATGGAGCTCAATCCTTCTACATGAGGTCTTCTGACTGCTGTGTGTGCTTGTGCTTCTGACAGGTGGTGATGGAGAACATGAAGCGAAAATGCAAGTGTCATGGAACTTCAGGAAGTTGCCAGCTGAAGACATGTTGGCAAGTGACTCCTGATTTCCGGCTGGTGGGTTCAGTGCTCAAGGAACGCTTCCATGTGGCAACACAGATCCGGCCCCACAACAGGAACACTGGACAGATGGACGTGGGCCAAGCCCGCCACCGGCGTCGTGGTGGCATCAGTGACCTGATCTACTTTGAGAAATCACCTGACTTCTGTGAGAGGGAACCAAAGTTGGACTCTATGGGCACACAGGGGCGTTTGTGCAACAAGACCAGCCCAGGCATGGACAACTGTGAAAGCTTGTGCTGTGGACGAGGACATAATATTCTGCGGCAAACCCGCAGTGAGCGATGCAACTGCAAATTCCACTGGTGCTGTTTTGTAGCTTGTGAGGAGTGTCGACTCACAGAGTGGGTCAGTGTCTGCAAATGATATCTATGTCTCTGTAAGCCTGCAGAAAGTTCCATTGTTTGCCTTTGCAGCACTAAGGATGGAGCCCTGCATTAACATAAATCAGGGTTTGAGGGACTTGGTACATGCTAACGTTTCACATCTCCCGTCACTTCCTTTCTGGCCGGTTACATGAGCTCTTGATTCCAGGAGATCCTATTGTACAGATTTGAGCCTTGGCTTGACGTTTCCAAAACACCAGGAGCTGTATATTAGTAATCTTGCTGGAGACCCAGAGGTTGTCTCTGGCTGTTTCTAAGCATTGACACCTTCAGCCACGCTTGTCAAGTCTATGAGCTATAGTTCCTCATAAAATAGCTGTCATTCCCACCATATCGCCATTCAAATTAGTGCCCTTTAAATCCAACATTCAGGGGGTAGGGAATACAATCAAATACCTGTTAACCTAGGCCAAATTTGTTCCATTCTGGTTAAAGTGCCATGAGCACCTTTGTTGTTCAGGGGGAGAACAATGAAATAAAATGCAACGTTGGTTTTAAAGAAATGTTTCAAAAATGAGATTGACGAGTTGGGGGTACAGAGCTATCTCTGGAACAAGAGCCACAGGCACTGAGTGCAAATACTGTGGTTGGTAACTTATTTTATTATTGTGCGAATAAACATGAATCCAGGACACTAATGTGCATGTGTATGTCTGAAGTAGAATTATGTGGCGATGTGTGAGGGGTTTCCTTCAGATGTTATGTCATCATTTCTCCTTTGTACACTTTTGGGATGTTGTCATTGCAGAATCGACTGGACAGAAAGATTCTGTCTTGGAAGAAAGCTATGACTGTAATATTTCGTTTTTAAGCTCCTGGGTTAAACTCCATTGGAAGAACCACAAATGTTTTACGCGAATTCAAATGAGCCTTTCCCAGCTGGGATGTTACATTTATGATTTCCACATGCAGAGACTTGTGAGCCGATTGGCGTGCGGAGTTAGTCACAATGTTTGTAAATTGTTTTTCAGGGGAGTAGACATGTTAATCTGCTGCAGGAAAAAAAAGTACTGTAAGACTTTAAAATGCCGTTAATGTTGTGGATAACAGGCCACAATGCCGGATTCATGAAGTGTTATCCTAACTTACAGGCACACATGGCGAGGTTTGTCATCTGTAAAGTCCATGCAAACTAAAAAACAAACAATGGCAATCACATGGTTCAAAGTATCTCCTTTTTCTCTATGTATTTTCTATAATAATGCCCCTGGCACTGTGCCTATATATGCAGGATTGCTCTGGACCTTGAAAACATATGCTAGAATCCTTAGTTTTTCAGGTGCCACAGAACTCATTGTTTTTGCTAGCATGATTATCCTGTTGGAAGCCTCTTCTTTTTGTTGCACATTCCGAAGATTATTACTGCAACCCGGGAAGTTTTAACATATTTGTTGTATTGAGGCTATCAGGATATCTCTAATTCTGCCCAGGAACCTATTGCACTCCAGAAGGAGGATAGGGATTAGGATGGCACTGTGAGGAATCTCCTTTTAAGATAAGCATGAGGTGAGAAGTGGGGACAACAAAATGGCCACTTGTGTTGGAAGAGACCTCCCTTCCATGGATAAGTAAAACAGTAGCACAGGTTTGCAATAATGCCATTCATTCTTAAGCGTTTGAAAGAGAGTGTTTGTCCCTACTGCTGAGCAATAAAATATTGGGCTCTCAAGTGTTTGAAAGAGAGTGCTCTTCTCTAACTGCTTTAAAAGTGTTTTCATAGAACGGGTGAGTGGGATATGGGGTTGATAGATGAATGGTGAACATGGAGTGAGAAATAAGAAACTGTTCTAAGCAGTCCCAGCTGCCTGCTTTGCCCTTCCTGGGCTTAGATGGTGATGAATCACCTGATTGGTATTGTGCACTGTCTGATAAATCCCCACCCTGCCTATAATGTCAGCCCAGAGGCTATGCAGCAGGAATACGAGACAGGAAGGAGAGGGAAGAGTGGGCAGGCTACCTCGGCCCTAGCCAATGGGGAGCTTTCTGCAGCTGCATTTCAAGGCTTCAAAGCGCTTCAAGGTTGGCAGTGGGTTTGCAGGCAGTCAAGTAACTGGGGGAGAGGCCAGTCATCTCCCCAAATGCCTTTCCAGGTTCTACTTTGTGGCCTCTGTAAAGGCAAGCCCTTCCATTTCAGCTTTGGCGCCTTTGGAAGAATAAGAAGATGTAATAATACGGCTAGAGACCAAGCAAAAGTCCTGTTGAAGGTCTTTCTTACTTCACACATAGGCATCAAAAAATAGCACCACCTGTGATAGGCTGTAATTCTGCTGAAGGCTTTCGCTATTTCTACATTTTCACGCTGGAGATAAGTTGCAGCAGTAGGATTTTGACTTGTCAGGCAAACATTAGGTCAGGAAAGGTGAATCTTGACAATGGAGGTTACCTTCTGCACTTGATGCATTATGTAGAACAAACGTGTATGTATGTACATATGTAACTGAACACACAACCTCCAAGCATGGTGATCTTTGATTTTCAATGCCTCTAGTCTAGCCAATATAGTTTTGACTGCAACCTGCCCCCAATAATATGTCAATAATATGCCAGGCAGCTGTCATTCAAGTAGTGTCTGACTTGAATCTCATTTTTTAAATGAGCCATAAAGATGGCTGTCTGGGTGGAGGGGGCGGGTCTATCAAATGCTTTCAGTCCCTTTTTAGACACGTCAGTCAATAGGTAGCATGTTCAAGGGGTGACAGTGGGGCAGGAGGTGGACCTTGCAAAAATTTGTGACTTTTTGGAATTATATTGCAATTAAAGCTTGATTGGAAGAGAATCTGGCTTATTTTCTTCCATTTACATTATTCTATTTTTATTTATTACACTTTTTCTGTGATGTGAGAACCAGGAGCAACATTTAGCATTTTGATTTGTTAAGCAAAATATTAAGTTTAATCCAGGGGTAGTCAACCTTGGCTCTTTTATGACTCGTGGACTTCAACTCCCAGAATTCCTGAGCCAGCACGAGTCCACGAGTCATAAAAGAGCCAAGGTTGACTACCCCTGGTTTAATCTGTGTCCCCCTTGTATACTCCTTTTATTTTTTTTAATATGTAAAAAGGGGCAGGGAATACCTTTACAAAGGTATTCATCACTCCAAAGCTTTACCTATTTTTTTTCATGTCATGCTATCAAGTTGCAATTTGCATGTACATAAATCAGTTTGCCTAATATTAGAAGTGGAAAAATTAAGCAGATGAGCAGAGCAAATGCCTAAATAGGTGAGACTTCAAACCATGGAATAGATTTTCAAATATAGAAAGAAGGTAACTTCTTCAGACTAGAGGCAGTCCTCATTTAGCATCTGTCTCTGACAGCGACGATTCAAAGTCACGGTGGTGATGACAAAATGACTTTGTGATCAATCATCCCATTTCTGTCCTTCGCTGGTCTGTAAAGCAAAGGAAAGCCGAAGTAAGATCATAAGCACAGTCATTTTTACACTTAATGACCACTTCGCTTAACAACCACGTTGCTGATCCTAATTGTTCCTACCAGTATTGTGCAACTGACGGGGGGGGGAGGAGCATCCTTTCATCCTGGTATCATTTTTTGTTTTTAATGGAAGAGCGTGCTGTGCCCATTTCCTTTGTCTACTTGATTTCTGATGTTGGTATTCAATTCAAAAAAACATTTGAGCATTCACAAAGCCCAAGGAGTCTTCTGCAGTTTGTGAGATAATATGCCCCAAAGGGAGGCACTATGATGAAATCTTCCCTCCATGAGTCTAATCCTCCCAGGTCCTTACATCTCCAGCCCACCCTGTGCTTCTTTGATACTCAGAGCCACCATTCTTCCCTAGCTCAACACACTCCAGTCTCTTGAAAAACATCGAAAGAAGGGAATGTCAGGCTATTAAGAGAAATAACAGTTGGCAGGAGATAGGAGGAAACTTATCTTCTGCCAACAGTTATCTCTCCTAATAGCTTGACATCCCCTTACTTTCAACAGTCTGAACCCGTGGCTGTTCCTACTGCACTTTATCCAAAGAGCTAAGCCTCATGGTTATTCAACACAGCCACCTTCTCTATTTTTTGCAACCAAGCAGGAAGCCCCCCCCCAATATGATTTTCAGAGGTAAGGCCCCCCCACCCTTGAAGTAAATGGGGTGACCGCCCACCTTTCCAAATGCCCATCTACAGTTACTTGGTGTTCAGCTCTGCAGGCTCACACATTTCAGCATCTGCTTGCCCCATCCTTAATAGTCAGGGTTCTTTCATCTTACTTCTCAAAACCACCTTGGTTCCATCTGCATTCTCCATACTCGGCCACTCCTTCATAAGAAGGGGAGGGGAAAAAGCAACAGGCACGGAGGGGGGGGGGCAGAGAGCAGCGAATTATCCACACACATCAATCACGCCTCTGCCTTTTGAACTCTGCATCCATTTGCAAGCTCAAAGCAAAGGGGGATTGACCGAGTGTGTGTGATCTCAGTCTGCCAAAGATGATAAGGTAAGTTGCCAAAACAGCCCTATTCCAAGCTGAAGCTTTAAAATCCCACTGTGCTGCCCTTTTGCAATAACTATCCACCACTAACACACCTGCTTGATATATGTATGAGAAGAGGGAGCAGCAGAAGCTACCTAAAGTCCAATGTGCTTGTCTCATGTATCTTGGAAGTCTCCCTCTGCAGAGGTGCAGTAAAAGCTCCTGTCCCATTTGTTTTAGAAAAACCTAAGAGTGATGCAGAACCCAATTGCAGGTAGTCCTCGACTTATAACAGTTTATTTAGTGACCGCTCAAAGTTACAAGGGCATTGAAAAAAGCGACTTATGACTGTTTTTCAGTTACAATCTTTGCAGCATCCCCATGATCTTGTGATCAAAATTCAGATACTTGGCAACTGGTTTCATATTTATGATTGCTGCTGTGTCCCAGGTTCATGTGATCATCTTTTGCAATCTTCTAACAAGCAAAGTTAGTGGGGAAGCCAGATTCACTTAACAACCAGGTTACTAACTTATGTTACTGCAGTGATTCACTTAACAACTGTGGCAACAAAGGTCGTAGAATAGAGCAAAACTCCCTTAACAAATGTCTCACTTAGCAGAAATTGTGGTTGTAAGTTGAGGACTGTCTGTACCTTTTTGTTTTCCTCTTGTCTGGTTCCCTAATGAATTCAATTCTTGCACCAGATTTGATACATTCTGTTCTCCAAGCTCTCTATATCCCATCCAATTTCGGTATTGAATTAACCATGTCCAAAACAAGAGTAATTTCTTCCCAGAAATGTTGATAGCAAATCAATTTTTTTCAGAAGCAAAATCTGCTTTTTTCAAATCGTTCTATCACTTTATATAGTACACAAATTTCGGGCAGCATTCTGGAGAAAACAAGTATTTGAATCCACCCTTGTTCCAGAGTTCCCGATTTCCAAATTCTTTTCAGTTTCTTAAGAACTGCTATGCAGAGGTGTCAAACTGCCGGCCCGCGGGCCGGACGCGTCATCCGGAAGCCGCGCCAACCACATTGCCGGCAATGGCAAAACCGGCCCGATACGTTGCGCGACGTCACGTGATGTCGCATGTTTAACATGTCTGTGCTATAGCAAATCACAGCATCTGGTTCACTGGGTTGATCTCAGGAAAGCTGAACAAGTTTAATACTGGGATGGGAGACCACCAAGATATCTCAAGGTTGTAGGCTAGATGGCTAGTCTATTGGAAAACCATATTGGAAGAAGCCATTGCCATATTTTTGCAAAGAAATCTACATAGGTATACCTCTGTAGTCATTAGGAACTCAGCTTGACTTGAAGGAGACTTCATTTCTCTCTAAAGTCCCCATAAGGATCAACAAATCATTTGTTTGGAATCCTCCCATTAGGAGAAATACTGTTTTTCCAAGAGGGAAGGGATAGGCAAGAGGTGTGTGCTTGTGTGTTGGGCATTCCTTGCTTGTAAGTTATTATTTTAGGAAAAAAACAATCAAAAGTTCAGGTGCAGACTCAGGAAGTCTTTGAATGTTCGGAGCATGTGTAGAAAAACACTGATTACAAGCATATATCAGTGCTAAAACAATGAATGCTACCCACCCCCACTTCCCGTATTGTTTCCACTACTGGATGCCATATTTTAAGAAAGATTCAGAAAGGATAGAACAAAGAAGAGTAATAGGGATGAGCAGGGGATAAACATTCTTACAAGGCGAGACGGAGAGAAGGGAGCAAATTTAGCCAGGAGCAAAGGCTGAAGGGGGTGTATATGAGAGAACTCATCAAGTTTTTGAAAAAAGGCAATGAGGTCCTTTCCCTCTCTTTTCACAATGCAGGACATGCAATTGTGGGCTTAAGTTACAGGCAGGCAGGCAGATTCTGGTTAGCTATTTTTTTGGGGGGGGGAATCCAGTAAAAGAAGAAACTGTATGAGTGGGGAACTCCTGTACTAGGCCCAGCAGAAACACCCACTAGAAGTGCATCATATTGGATTCCTGCATTGAATGGTTGCCTCTAAAGTCCCTCCAAGCTTTTGTTGGTTTGAGCACAAACCCTCCACAGTTGCCAATTGCCATCACTTCTTAGGGGCTTTGTCCAGTGGTGGGATTCAAATATGTGAACAACAGGTTCTCTGTGTAGATGCCGCCTCCGAAAGTTCATTCTGGGCCTGGGCAACAAAAAATTAGCTACCGGTTCTGCTGAAGTGGTGCGAATGGCTGAATCCCACCACTGATTATGTCCCTTCTTCCCCCAGAATTGGTCTAAGCCAGGGGTAGGCAACTTTGGCTCTTTTATGACTCGTGGACTTCAACTCCCAGAATTCCTGAGTCAGCATGGCTGGTTCAGGAATTCTGGGTATTGAAGTCCACAAGTCATAAAAGAACCAAGGTTGCCTACCCCTGGTCTAAGGCATGGGTATCACACTTGATCGCGTCATGTGATGTATCGTGACATATCGCAACATTTTTTGCTTTTGCGGAGCCGGGGGGCGTGGCCTGTGTGTTACATAGGCCGCCCGTTTGATTACCCCTGATCTAAGGGAAAGATCCCTAGCAAGTCTTAGCTCAGCCTTTGAACCGTTGAGTTGGTTCACCCTGAAAGAGAGATCAACCCTCAGGCATCTAATAAGACCTCTGAGTTATATTAGTAGTTACGTACATTAGTAGTAGCATATTCTTATCTTACCATATCCACCCCACAGTGGAAGGGGCTCTTTCTCTTTCTTTCCTGGAGTGGAGTTCTTCTAGAAATCGATCTTTTCTAAGGGAAAATTCATCAATTACATTTAGTTGGTAATTTCCTCATTTACCTAATCCAATTCTGCTTGACTGCAATTACACTACAAGTGGTCCTCAATTTACAACTGTTCGTTTAACATTGCTTCAACGTTACTTCACCCTTAGAAAAAGTGCTTTACACAACCTGCCCACTTATGACTGTTACACCACCCCTACAATCATGTGATCACAATTTGGGATGGATTGCCTTTATGACTGGCTGCAGTATACGATCACTATTTGCAATCTTTCTTGCTGGGGAAGCTGGATTTGCTTAATGACCGCATGATTGGTTTAACGACCATGGTGATTCACTTTACAACCATAGTAAAATGGTCGTCAACTTACAACTGAAATTCCAGTCCAAATTGTAGTGGCAAATTGAAGATTATCTGTATTTCTCTTGTTGCTCCAAGAGAGGGAAGGCTATGCAAAGGATTTGAAAGCTGCAAAAGTAATACCATCACTTCAAAAATGTGATCCCAGCAGAAAAATTGTCTGTGTGCACATACGTGTGCAATCAGCCTTCTAAATGGCCAGATAAGCTTTCAGAAAAAGGCGGCTGCTTTAGTACATTTAGTTAGCATCCTTTGAAAAGCACCCCTTTATGTTAGTTTCTTCCTCTCTATCAGGGATGCCTTCTACAATCAAAATTTGTTATAACTTTGCATTTCCCCACATATATATTAGCCCTATTCTGCATATTATTGCATTTTGAACATCCACATGTGCTCTGTCCCACTGTAGGCATGACTTGTAGGCCCCAGAATCACTGGAGGAGTGGGGCAGGGGTAGGAGATGGGAGGAATTACAGAGATATATCTGTTATATTTCTGGACTTGTTTTTGTTGGAAAATTACTGTGGCTAATTTTCAGTTTAGTTAGCACTCAGCACACTTCCAGTCAATCCCTATATCCAAATCAGAACAAACAAATACACACCTACTACAGCTAGCAAAACTATAGCTTGACATTTGTCAAACAGACATCAAAATGTTTAACTGGCAAAAGGAAAAATAAAGAAGAGAGGAAAGCTATGAGCAACAGGGAAGATATACCTTATCTATATCTATCAAAAGGGAAAGAATTTTCCAGAACCACTAGAAACTGTGGTAAATAGCATGGACTTTAACCTTTGCATAAATTTAAGAGAAGAAGAACAGAAATGGAACATAGGACACCAGGTGATTCCTTCTCCCTTTTGTATTATGAAAGAAACATTTTCATAATTGAGGACTAGACCCTGAAGTCACTTCAAAATCCATGATTAAAGGCATGTGATCATGTTTAATTCTATAACTGGTAAGACTAAATTAATCTGAGAGCTCTTTTAAGCATCTTCGTCGTTTTGAAGTAGAAGTTAAATTAAAAATGTGTACACACATCTCAAAACAGAAACACAGACACTCTCCAAGTGTATTTCCATTTTCCTGAACTCTAAAATCTCTCAGGTTTTTCAAAAATTCCAGCACAAGTCAGCAAATATTGTACCGCATTGGGATTTTCCCTTGCTGGAGACTGTGGCATCTTCTGGAGAGAGGTGGTGAATGATTGTATGGAGAGTATGTGTGTTTTTGTGACTGTAAGGCTTTTGGTATTCATTTTCTGCTTAGAACACCCATCAGGTATTCCCCCAGAGGCACTGTCAAGGTATTGGGAACACCCAGCCACAGCCACACACTGGTTTGCTCAGCAGACAACCTAAGCAAAAGTAGGAGAGTGTTACAAGGAAAGGCAATATCCACCTCAGTTCTTTGACGATGGCAAGGAACAGAACTAGCATCAAAGAAGGGGCCTCTTCCCTCATAACTGGACAACCCAAAATGTGGGAATCCTCCTTTTTTCTTCTCCGAGGACATCTGGCAAAGTATATGTCAGCCATGGAAACAATGTCATGTCGTTCTAGAACAGCCTTTGCCAACATGTTATGTCCTGGGTATAGGACACAGTTCCTCAGAAATTATAACGATGATATTAGAAGAATTATAATGCCACATATCTGGGAAAGCAGTTGTATCTGCTTTGTTTCCCCCAAAACTCTAAGCCAGGCAGTTATCTCTGTTATCCTTCTTTTTTTAATCTCCACTGTCCAAACCTTTATTTCTAACACCACTTACTATTTGGAAAATTCTAATCTGTAAATGGAAAATGAGCAAGGGAATCAAGTCAGCAAAATTACTAGGATCTGAGGAACTGAGGAACACATAAACATGTGTGTGTGCAATGTGAGTGTGTGTGTGTGTGTGTGTGTGTGTGTGCAGGTGTGGTGTGTAGGGGATAAAGTGGTAAACAGGTGTGAAGGTAGTCCAAGCCTGTGTTTCCCTCTGGAATCCCTCTTTGGTGTTTTTAAAGGACTTCAGCAAAGGGAGCTGAGCAGATGTACTTCGTATAATTGGAAGCTATCAGATAATGACACCATAGTAAGGTCCCTAATTTAGCTGTCCACATTACAGCATACTTAGCAAAATGATTGATCTCTGTAACAAAGGAGGTTCTAAGTGGCAAGAGATCTGCTATGGAAAATGGAGGTTTAGGGAAGGAAAACAAACACTTGTAAGTGACAGGAACATTCAAAGAAGAATTCCTGTGCATCAGATTTCATGTCTTTGCAAGGTACAAATTTTAACCCTGAGCTTTAATCACATTAACCTGTTTTGTACGTAAAGTCTGACAAATGCTGATACAGAAAGATTGCAGCACACTTTTCCTTTCTACATAATTTAGGGCTTTTGTACATTTGTAAATCATGATTGCAATAGTAGTTCTTTAATATAAATTGTCCAAATCCAATTTTCAGAACTGTTAAAAATATATTAGATAAAGATATATTTTTCCGTTGGTGTTTTTTATTATCATTTTCTTGAGACTTGCTCTTATAGCACATTAAAACATTGCCCATGTAGTGTACTCCAGAAGTTTCATTCTCATAACCTCCTTTCTTTTCCTGCGAAAATGAGAATTTTACTTACAGTATCACTTACAGTGAGGATTAGGCCACCTGACACCCCTCTAATATTTTGGACTTTATCTGGTACAGTTAATACTCAGCTTACGACCAAAATTGCACCCATTGCTAAGCAAGGCAGATGTTAAGTGGGTTGTGCCCCATTTTACAACCTTTTATTGCCATAATCGTTAAGTGAATCACTGCAGTTATTAAGTGAATCATGCAGTCGTTAAGCAAATCTGGCTTCCCCCGTGATTTTGCTTGTTGGAAGCCTGCTTGGAAGGTTACAAATGTTGATCCCATGACTCCAGGATGGTGCTACTGTCATAAATAGATGCCTATTGCCAAACGCCCAAATTTTGATCACATGACCATGGGGTCCTAAGGGTGAAAACTGGCCATAAGTCACTTTTTCAGTGCCACTGTAAATTTGACTGGGCACTAAATGAATGGTTGTAAGTTGAGGACTACCTATATAGATTCTGACCATGACATTTTTTTTTACCCTAAAGGGCATCAGATTGTTCCCTCTGGTTTGGAAATCAAAGAAAATAATTTAAGGAGAGAATAAATGCAGCTGAATATGTTGTACATTTTTGCTTCAATGAGGTTTTAGAAAAAGACTATTTTGATTAAAGAAAGTTGATATAAATTAACCTTACCTGATGTCTACTTCAGTATCTCTATCTTATTTATTCACACTGGGCCTTCTTACTGCTAACCTGAAAACCAATGTAGGACTGATGGCTGTATTCTTGGAGAGTATTGGTCTGTCTGGGGTTCTGTCTTAGGAATTCTCAGGCAGGAAAGAAAGAATCGAGATCAGGGATGTCCAACCTTGGCAACTTTACAACCTGTGGACTTCAACTCCCAGAATTCCCCAGTAGCCATGCCCTGGATGTTGAAGCCCACAGATCTTAAAGTTGCTAAGACTGGACACCCCTGATCTAGAGGTTGCTGGAAGGCCCCCATATACACCCATGTACACCCACATCCCTCAGGTCTAGGATCTGGTGCCAGCCACCTGCTTTGCAATTGGCTTGAACCCCAAACTTTCTAGAGCTTTGTGTAAGCCTAACAGAGCAGCAGATGCACTGTTTGGAACTGATTGCCATGGGAATGAGGTTTGGGGAAGGGCAGGGTGTCCAAAGCTGCTGCCTGAGCCTGCTCTTGCTGATCAGCATGAAGGAGATCAATGGGCCAGGTGGGGCCTGTCCTCTAATCCACGCTCTCATGTGGGTGCCTGCAGCTGCTTGCGGTCTGCTCAAGCCCCCTCTTCCCAGTTCTTGGGTGCTGGGGCTTTCCAGCTGCAGTTTAATTACAACCCAAGGGATGGACCGTATTACGTAAAAGTAACGTTCAGGGTTTGTGGATAGAGGGGTTTCACCCTGGCTGGATTTGAGGAGGCTGGTTCCCCCCCCCCCAGTTTCATAACACCTTATTCCATTCAGTAGAGTCTTCTTCCAGGGCTGGTGACTTTATAAACACAGCCATGTTGCTTCCTTGGCAATAATATGCAGGTGATTTGCTCTTTATTCATGGAGAAACTGTATCTACGGTATGTAGTGGCTAGAAATCAACAACCAACTTCATAGCACATAATCAATCAATCAATTTTCTTTGACTTCTTCCTGAGTTTTATTGATTTCCCAGTCTAGTCTACACTCTTGGGATTTCCTAGTGGTTTCCTACCCTAGTATTAACTAATACTGATATTCTGAGAGCAACCAAAGTCAGCGGTTGTATAGATTCCTATCTATCTACTGTATACCAGTGGTGGTGAACCTATGGCACAGGTGCCAGAGGTGGCACTCAGAACCCTCTCTGTGGGCACACGCGCCATCGCCCCAGTCCTAGGCCTTCAGCTGGGTTTTATAAAACCTTTTCGCTTTAGGCCTCCGCCACTGTGTGCAAAAAAAAAAAAAGGTTCAATCAATGAGTCAATTTCAACTTCTCGCGGGGAAAAAAGATCTTGCAAAGTTGGAATTGACTGATTGAACTTTTTAATCCCACCCAGTCTGCCGTTACCATCGCAGCCATGCCCACCCAATGGGCCACACCCACCCGGCACCCGACAATGCATAAGTGGGTTTGGGGTTGCAGTTTGGGCACTCGGTCTCTAAAAGGTTCGCCATCACTGATCTATACTGAATAATTAGGATATTAGTCATTCACTTTCAGTTACATCCAATGCAGAACTCCTGGGTTTAGTTTCAGAGCCCAGTCCTGGCTGCAGGACCTTCTGTTAGCTGCTGGTTATAAATTCCACAGGAACAAAAACAGCAATGTGGAGTAACGTTTAGCTCAAAGATACAAGGGTATCAGTCTTTGCTTGGTCAGTATGTTCTGGCAAGTATTCCCAAGTTATAAAGAGGGATCATGAAGCCTTTTTAAATACTTACCAGGCCACCTTAGGGGATGTGTCATGTAGTTCAGCCTTCCTTAGCAGCCAACTGAATGCAGGAAGAGATCCCAGAAGTATTGCCACTGTTAAATTCCGGTAGAAGCAAAATGTGATCCTTTCAGCTACAGATTACAGGTAGCAGTTGTGTGCATATGGAAGCTTGGAAATTACAGACATTTTTAATATTTGATATAATATATTTTATACTCTGTTAGATAGACTAAATAAACTCTCCCATAAAATTCTGCTAGAAAACATAGCAAAAATGCCAGTTATTGCATTATCATTAGATAGATACAAAGCTGGTTGAACAAGTATACCCTACAAGTGTATGTTAAGGGGTAGAAGGACATGTTGAGGGGAGTACTGAATACTATGCTGTTTAGCACATTTATAAATGGCTTGGGAAAGGCATTATAAAATGCAATTACATAAACCAGACTCTGCTTTTGTCATGAAGCAAGGAAAAGTGACTAAAAGCAGCCACTGTATTGGGCCCAGGGTGGGTTGAAGATGATGCTGTGCATTCTTGCCCTCAGTGAATGATTATTGGGGCATTTTCATATTGGTCAAGCACACACATGCAGATGAATCCTAGGCGGCTTGTTTCAGCCATTTCCCCAATTTTTACAGTGCATAAATCGTGATCTAAGGCCCTTATTCATAAAGTTTGCCATGCTGTGGCCAAAGACATTGTTACTTTTATTTGTAAAGTACAATAACGGTGTAACAGAGTTGGGAGGGACCTTAGAAGTCTTCTAGTCCAACCCCCTCTCAAACAAAAGACTCTATGACAGTCTGGACAAATGGCTGTCCAATGGCTTCTTAAAAACCTCCAAAGCCCCTACAACCTCTGGAGGCAACTCTTTCCACTGATTAATTGTTCTGCTTGTCAGGAAATTTCCTCCTAGTTGTAAGTTGGTTCTCTCGTTGATAAGCTTCCATCTGTTACTTCTTGTCCTCCCTTCAGGTGTTTTGGAGAATAGATGGAGCCCTTCTTATTTGTGGCAGCCCCTTAGACATTGTATCATGTCACCCCTAGTTCTTCTTTTCATTAAACCAGACATACCCAGTTCCTGCAACTGTTTATCTCATGTTTTATCCTTTAGTCCAGGGGTGTCAAACTGCAAGCCCGTGGGCCGTATGCGTCACGCGGAAGCCACATCACCCCAGCTCCAGTAAGGGGGGGGGTAAAGTTGCAATACGTCACAACACGTCACGTGACACGGCAAGTTTGACACCCCTGCTTTAGTCCCTTAATCATCTTTATTTCTCTTCTCCGAACTCTTTCTAAACATCTTTTTTTTTGTATCATGGTGAAGAAAACTGGATGCACTGTGCCAATCCTATACATAACTCAGTCCAAGATCCCAGAAATCAAATCCCTGCCTTCAACACTGTTTGTATACCCAGTCATCGACTTGCAATCTGGAGTGGATGAGTATAACATGTGACTCAAGAGACTGGAACTTCTTTCCAAGATTTTCAGACTGGGTGGAAATAGGATTGCAGCTGTTTTTTTGTAGGATAATTTATTATTACATGTATTAACAGGAAGGGATATTAATAAGTGGATATCATGCCTTGGAAGTTGCTCTATCACAGTGGTTCTCAACCTTTTTAATGCCGCGATCCCAACCGGTCGTAAGTCGAGGACTAAACCGGTCATAAGTCGAGGAGTAAACCGGTCGTAAGTCGAGGACTAAACCGGTCATAAGTCGAGGACTACCCAACCGGTCGTAAGTCGAGGACTTTCCCTGCCCGGGAGCGCCGCGCATGCGTGGTTCCGCCCCCTGCGCAGGCCGAGGCATAGCTGGCAAGCGGCAGAGACGGAGCAGGCTGACCACCAGCTGGCCCAGCCCAAGGGAGGTAAGGCACCTGCAGGAAAAGGGGGGAAAAATGGCGGACAAAAAAAAGGCAGACAAAAAAAATGGCAGACAGCCTTGCTTGGCGACCCCCATGAAATGGTCGATCGACCCCAAATGGGGTCCCGACCCACAGGTTGAGAACCACTGCTCTATCACATCCCTATCCTTGCTTCCGATAGGAGACACATTTCACCAACTAGTGGTGAAAGAGCCATGATGGTGCAGTGGTTAGAATGCAGTATTGCAGATTAATTCTGCTGACTGCCAGCAGTTCAATTCTTGGCAGCTCAAAGTTGACTCAGCCTTTCATCCTTGCAAGGTCAGTAAAATGAGGACCCAGATTGTTGGGGAAAATATGCTGACTCTGTAAACCGCTTAGAGAGAGCTTTACAGCACTGTGATGTGGTATATAAGTCTAAGTGCATCCATTTATTTCAGTTCCCGTTTAATGAGGGCCCAACTATCATGTCTCTTCTTTTGGTTTTTTTTTTAAAATAAGATATAGTTGCTTCTTCTTTGGCTTTTGGGATCCATCTCTCTTATCCTTTCCATGGCATTTCTTTTTCTTTTCCAGAACCCTCCGAGCTTGTTTACTTTAAGAACCTGAACATTCCTTTGGAGATCCAGGAATGGAAAATATCTTCTACATCTCTTGCTTTTCTAAAAATGAGATCCTGATCTTTATGGAGTTACTTTTACAGTTGTAAAAATAATGTAAAATTACATTTTACAGCTCCAGAAGGAGCGTATAAACTAAGTCACCTAAAATCAAATTATACCATTAGTCCTTTAAGTTCTGCATTGTCTGCATTGACCTACAGTGGTTCTTCAGGTTTTTCAGGGGAAAAAAAAAGACTTTATGAGCCCTAATTGGTGCTACTAAGGATTGAACCTGTGACCCTTTCCCTTGCAAGCAGGTATATTTAGCAAGCTTTTGGTCCTTTATTATGACACTACAAACATTCTTTTCAAATGAGAATGCGATCTCAGCCCCTCCACCTGCAGTTTGAGAAGTCTTCCCATCTGGCTTCCAGCTTTGCAATGTGGATAAATTTCCATGTAAAGTTCTTATGGCTCAAATCTAATTGAGCATGACATGTACAGCTAGATGCTTCCAGTTTTAAATGCCCACATATAGAGTACAGCTGTTATTTTTCATCAAATAATCAGGCAAATTAATCACTTACATTTACAGACTAAACTCAATATATTCTCATGGACTTTAAAGCAGTCCAAGATTAGTTGGCAGACAATTTCCTTTAAAAAGTCAAATTTCAATTGCATTTAATAATAATAATAATAATAATAATAACAACAACAACAACGCCTTTTGCAATTGACTAATGGCGAATTTGTCAATGCCAACAAATGGCGAATTTGTTGGCATTGACACATTTGCCATTAGTCAATTGCAAAAGGCGGCCTTACTAGGAACTGCTTCCATCCTGCGACGATATCTATAATACCATCAAACATCCACATCTGCCTATCCCAGGTCCTTGGTAAGGACTTGATAGGTAAACAAAATGCCAAATCCAATCTGAACATCTGGCTGACTGTGCAATGATCAATAATAATAATAATAATAATAATAATAATAATAATAATAATAATAATAATAATAATAATAATAATAATATATTTTAACAGATGACAGATGACAAATTCTATCTTAAATAAGGCTTTCCTGTGGGAGGTGAAATGTTTCTGATCTAGTATCTGAAAATGTACATACAATAAGTGCATCACTGAGAAATGCTGTGAGCTTCTCTTTCTTCACTAACACTTGCATACAAATGAGTGTAAATGTTTACATTATTTGGTTAGACAGCACTGCTTTTCCAAACTGCTTTGAGCAAAAGCAAACCTATAAACAATATTTTGTGAAATTAAGTATTTTTATAGTTTGGCTTTATTTCACATCTGCTGAAGTTCTGAATGAAAAGAAAGTTGTCCAAAAGATGTGTCTACGTCTGAACAGAAAGTACAAATTTAGAGTTCATATTTGTCCTTCTGTCTTCTCTTCCATACATCAGGAACACTTCTGCCTGTAGAAAAACCATTGCTGTACCATCTAGAAGACATTCAGAAGAGAGATCTGGATACACAGTTCAGCTGAGCTACAGACTCAGGATTAAACGTGCACATCCAGGTAGTCCTTGACTTAGAACATTTCATTTAGTGGCTGTTCAAAGTTACAACAGCACTGAAAAAGTGACTTATGAACGTTTTTCACACGACTGTCGCAGCATCCCCATAGTCATGTGATCAAAATTTGGATGCTTGGCAGCTGGTTCATATTTATGATGGCTGCAGTGTCCTGGGGTCGTGTGGCCAGCTTTTGTGACCTTCTGACAACGGAGAAGCCAGATCGTCAGTCCTGCCCCAAACTTGGTCCCCTAAGCAAGAACAACCCTCAACTCCATTCGGTGTGAAAGGTTTACTTTACTAAAGGCCAAGTGGATTACAATATAGCAAAGCCAGAACTGAGGCTCATGCGTCAAACTTTCCCAGTTAACTTTTCCCCCTTTGCCCCTTTCCATTGTTGATCCCTCGTTGTCCAATCATATTCAAATAAAATGTTTTGGGAATGGTCTCTTCAACTGTAGATTGGGCAGTGCGGAGGTCCATGCCTTTCCCAGCTGTCTGACCTTGAAGTGGTTTCTCTAGAAGGTACAATGCGTCTTTAGGCTTCCCATCCAGTTCCCTCCCCCCATAGTTCATGGCAGACTCGCAGCTAGCAATTGGGAAGCACAGGCATGAGATGGCAGTTCTGACACAGATTGACTTAACCAGGTTACTAACTTAACCACTGCAATGGGTTACTTAATAACTATTGCAGGAAAAGTCATAAAATGGGGGAAATGTCACTTAACAAATGTCTCACTTAGCAACATAAATTTTGGGTTCAACAGTGGTCGTAGGTTGAGGACTATCTGTACATAAATCAGCTCCATGGAATTCCCCTTTTGATTCAATTTGATGCGATTCTAGTCTAAGCACACAATGACTTGATCTAGACTGGAACCACCACATATGAATAGGAAAATTCTTAATTCCCTTGCTTGCCCCTCCCTTTTTAAAAAATAATACAGCAATGCATGGCACCGGCTTTTAAAAACTGCTGTCTACAACATCCTAGTGAGATGGAAAAATGCATCAGCACAGGGCCATCTACAGATATAAACCTGTTTAACCATGATTCATTGAATGAACTGCACTTCCAAAACTAAGCCTCCTTTCTCTGGTTTGTGTGTTATGTGAATCTATCTGCTTTGCTGCAATTTCTACCTTGACTTTTCTGTGAAATCTATTTTCAGAATCTCTGTGTTATTGCATTGCTATTAGCATGCTGTATACCACAGGTTTAGTAGCTGCAACCATAGTTTCTGTTGACTGAAGTGGTAGGGCTTAGCACTGTTGTGAAGCAAGTGGAGCCATTAATATTATCTCTAGAAGATCTTACCCCAATCTGTGGAATAGAGGTTATAGTGCATTTTTCACATCAGGATTGTGTTAGGATTATAAAAAGATATATACATTTGGTTGGATCTGGTTAGTATCTAAGGCTTCAACAGCAGGGATCAAGAAATAATCTGAAAAAGCATTCTTTTAAGAACTGGGATAAAGGGAAGAAGAAATTTGAGTTTAGCTAAGAGAAGTCTAAATTCAATGTACTGCATCAGGGCAGGGTTCATTGCAATATTATTTTTCCATCTCAATGCACAACAAATCAATACATACACAACAAATCTTAGATATCAAGAATGCATAGTCACTGATGCACAGCACCTCTTCAATAGTTATGCAATTACAATAGTTATGCAAACATGAATACATTTTTGCTTTGGTTAAGACAAAAATATCTTGATGGAACAAACCATCTATCCACCTATCCACTATTTATCTCCACAACCAGAAGGCACTAAGTAACCCATTAGAAATTAGTGTGTGTCTCAGCAGCAGATGAGTAGCCTCTGTCCATGTCCACAAAAATCATACTAGAAAATGAAACTAGAGATATAGAGATTGAAGTCAAACTGAGGCGGCACCATCGAAGGTGAGCACAAGAGAAAATTGTACAACACAGAATTAAAATACTGATTACCTGCTCTTCTAATTCTTTAGAATGGATGCTGGGATCAAGCTAGGCAAGATACAGTACATCTAAGTGTGTTGAATTGCCCTGGTGGTTCTTGTGGACCTCAGATCCTGACATCATGAAATATGTTTCATTCAAATATGTTGTTACTCCATCCTTGATAGGAACACCATGACTTCTGCTCAGGTCATGCTTGTTTCACGGGCCCCATAGGACACCCATGGGGTACCCCAAAGGTGATTTTGAAAGGCAACTGGACTTTCTTGGTTTTGTCCTTGAATATGTTTCAAGGAGACTCATCTCTTAGATGAGAACTGAAACGTTTTCAAGGAAAAAAAACTAAGAAAATCCAGTTGCCTTTTGAAAAGCACCTTTGGGACAATCATGATCTGGATGATTGAGAATTTTCATAGACCGTACCCCATGGGGTACAGTAACAATGAGCACCATGGAGCTTGCAGAGATAATATTTGTTTAACATGCAGCTGTCAAGGTAGAGATATGCTAGAGATTCTGAATCTGTTCGTTGAAGAGAACAAGCTGCAATATAAATAAGATTTTGATATTTAAGAGGGACTCTTGAAGCTGTACCCATTGACTCCCCTATACTACCTGTGGAAGATTGTATGCCCTAGGGCTGATGCAAGGTGCTGGCTTGATTTGACTTTTGATCAGCCCCAATGAAGTGGGCTCTTACTTGGTTTGGGGAGCTGAGGTGAGCTTTGGTTTGATGAACCAGCACATTCCCAGCTGCTGCTTGGGTAAGACCAGATGCCCAGAACGATGCCATGTCTAGCCAGGCTGCAAACAACCAAACTTCAGCAGCCATAGCTCTGTAATTACCGCTACATAGACTGTGGGGATAGGGTGGGGTGGGGAAGCGAGTCAAACTTGTGTATATAAACATTGCTCTGCTATCTTCTCTATGGCATCACCCTCAAAGAAAGGGCTCAAAGAAAGCTCTAATTTCAGGGCTTAAGACTGGGGGGTGGTTGTTACTGAAAGGGCTGTGACCACGAGCTTTCATCTCAGCTGGCTGAGGAAGAACACACGTTTAGCATGGGGCCTGGCAGTTCTGAGCCATTCCCAAGGATGTGCCAGCAGCACCACTGTTTGGAATTGGGAATTACTATATGTAACTTTGTCCATTTGAGCTTAAGGCCCAGTAGCCTGTTGCATCCATCCTTCTGCTCAAGATTTCCATTGGGTTGCTTCCACAAGGGAATGAAGTCTCCACATGCAAGGTTTGCACTGCTCCAGGATTAACTCCCTAGCTGTATGTTTCTATATGATTTAATTCTACTTCAGCTGATACTCTACAGCAGGGGTAGGCAACCCTGGCTCTTTTATGACTCGTGGACTTCAACTCCCAGAATTCCTGAGTCAGCATGGTTGGTTCAAGAATTCTGGGTATTGAAGTCCACAAGTCATAAAAGAGCCAGGGTTGCCTACCTCTTCTCTATAGGAAACCAATGTTCCAGCAGAAACACTGGAACTCTCTAGATATTGATATGGCACTTTTCTCATTGGTAGATGCTCTTGCCTCATGCTACCTTCTATTTCTGAGCTTTGCCCTCAAAGGTTAAATGGCTCTAACTTCATAATATCATTTCTCTGACGTGACACTATAATAAACCGAGCAAGGAAATGGTCTCTTGATGGTTTTGAAGCTCCTCTCACTGCAAATGCCAGGATGTTTTAGTACCACACCAAACATACCCTAGATGCATTGGTTGGATTTGATTTTACACAAAATGGAACAACTTGCCACGGCCAATTCACCATGGCCAACTTGAGGCAGGACAACTCGCTGTGGGACAATTCAACAATTCTCTTCAGAATTGTTGCTTTTTGCCCGGTTTGATTTCCAAAAAGAAAATATTTTAATTTCCGTCATTCACATTTCATTTTGTCCCTCCTTTTGCATCCTTTCTTTAATGATTATATTTCACAATTTCTTCAATATTAATGTAACTCTTATCCTGCGGCAAGTTGTCCCGCAGTAAGTTAGCCACAGTGAGTTGCCGTTGGCAAATTGGTGGCAGTGAGTTGTCCTAAACCCAGTTTTACAGCCTCCTATTGATCTGTTGGAAAATGCAATGGTTGCCTCCTATTGGATTCTCTATGTTTCAAGGCCGCAGCAGTGAGTATGGCCGCAAGTTGGTTTAATACTATTTCCAAAGACCTGGGAAACTAAAACAGTGATTCTATGGAAGGAACCTGACTCATGATTTTTAAAAGGGTTTTAGGAACACTGTAAGTGGAGGCGAAGTCATGGAGAGCTGACCCATGATATTTAGCCTCATCCCCTACTGGCAGAATTCCTTACATTGAACTATATTTTGATAGATGGTCAATTGTCTCCTATTACAGAAGGCAAATCCATAATATCCTTCCTGGCAATTCAGTTTACTTTACTTGGAACTGAATGAATTGTTTCTTGTCCTCTTTTTTGGGGGGGTAGCACTGTAAATATTGACTCTTCATTTTTATTTTTATTTTCTGTGCAGCTTTTCGGATGTTTTAAATTCAGCATTTTTGCACCCTTAATTTTTTTTTTTGTTATCCAAAGCAATTTCTTCAGTTATCTCTGCTAGCCCTTTTTAAAAAGATGGGTGCAAAAAAAGATGCTGTGTCCAAGAAAGAAGAAATGTGTGATGTTAGTTGTGGGGGACGGAACCTTAATAGCTCTGTATGTGTATGAGTATGTATATGTGTCTGTGTGTCTGTATGTGTTTCTCTTTCTCTCTGGACAACCTTTTTGCAAATTACATGTCCTCATTTTAACATCTTCTGGCAGTTATAGTTGTGAGTTAAATCAGTGACTGTTATGTCAGACAGCTCCTTGATCTCCAGGGCTTCATATGGAATCTTTCTCATTGCAATGGCAATATTCATTAATATAAACTTACCTTATCTGAACAACATTGTAAACTAAATAGAACTGCTATCTTAAGTGTGCTTAATTGGCATAAGTCCCATTATGGAAAGCAGCAAGAGTTGCTTTTAATTAAATGAGATTAGTATGTGCTTCTGGATGCAGAACTAAGAATCTTATTCTCTGGAAATTCCAAAAACTTTCCTCCACTCTTACGGGTGGCATTGATTCTTCTTCTCATCCTAATAGCTTCCAGGGCCAACATTATGACAGCCTTGTGGTTGTCACAGCTGTCATTAAGGTAACCCTTGCTAAGGATATGGAAATCCTCCATGATGGGCAACTTGAGTTTCTTCTAGCCATGTATGTTGGCCAGCATCAGCAGAGAGACTGATTACTACAGGTAGGGATATACTCGCTGTTGAGTATTTCTCTTCTCTTTCTCTCATTTGGTGGGTTCTTTACCTATGTCAGCAGTACCAGTTTCTGTCCTCTAGCCTTCCCTTTTGGCCTTAGTCATATAGCCAGATTGGCTCATGGACAGCAGATATGATTGATTGATTGATTGATTTACAATTCCAGCAGGATATAAATCTGATAAATAATTAAATAAATAAATTGTACTGTAACTTGGTATACTAAAAGGGCAACTGATTAGCTGGAGATATTTTTGTAAGAAGGAAAAGATTTTGTTGGCCCTATGAAGCAGACCAGATTAAGAGGCCAATGCTCTATTGGTCTAAAACTGCTTTCATTAGAATAGCTATAGTAACAGAATTGTGCATCTCTCAATGTGCTTTCCCCGTCCTTCACTTTAACTTCGTAAGAAATAAGGAAGCATTTTTGTATGTTTGAGTCTTGAAATGGCCCCAAACCACACTTGTCTGATCATTGCCTTGGTAATGGGCCTTCCCACTGTCCTTCAAGGCCATTGTTTATGCCTTCTACAGATCTTACTCCCTCTTTCCCCAACATCCAGTAAAACCAAACAATGTACCCTCTGCTGAAGAGAGTATGAAAGATGGTTCACTCTTGTTTTTTCCACAGCCCATTCTCCAAAATAATTCAAGAGGGCACAGGTCACCTAAGCTAAAACTCATTGTAGATGAAAAAATATAATCAAGAAGTGAATTGTACATCTACCTGGTAATAATCAGAAAGTGAAATGTGGTAAGATCACTGCTCGGCCACATAATTTTATTAAATAATCAAGCATTACTGTTAAAGCCAGGTCCAACAAAACAGGAAGCTTTGCTATGATATAATCCTTACTCCATCAGAGAACTACTTGGGAAAGGCACTGTTATCCTTTAGCTATTCTCCAAAGCAACTGAAGGCAGGACAAGAAGCAATGGATGGAAACTAATCAAGGAGAGAAGCAACCTAGAACTAAAGAGAAATTTCCTAAATGTTAGAACAATTAATCAGTGGAACAACTTGCCTCCAGAAGTTGGGAATGTTCCAACACTGGAAGTTTTTAAGAAAAAAAATTGGACAACCATTTGTCTGAAATGGTATTGAGTTTCCTGCCTGAGCAGGAGGTTGGACTAGAAGACCTCCAAGGTCCCTTCCAACTCTGTTATTCTGTTAGTCTGTTCTGTTATTCCTCAAATATGTCTTGAAATGGTACTATCAAAGGGGCTCAGTTATGTCCAAAGTTATAAACTTTACACTCTACAAAGAGTGCAGAGAAAAACAACAGATGATGAGGGGACCAGAGGCTAAAATAAATGATGAACTGATGCATCTAGTCTAACAATTGAACTGATATGTCTAGTCTAACAAAGAGAAGGACTAGTGGGTGACATGATAGCAACCTTCTAATATTTGAAGGGCTGCCACAGAGAGGAGGAGGTTGGCTTATTCTCCAAAGCACCTGAAGGCAGGACAAGAAGTAACAGATGGAAACTTATCAAGGAGAAATCCAGCCTAGAACTGGAGAGAGATTTCCTGACAATGAGAACAGTGGAATGTAATCCGTGGAATGTCTGCCCTCCAGAAGTTGTTAATGCTTTGGAGATTTTTTAAGATAAAATTGGATGGCCATTTGTTCAGAATGGTATAGTGTCTCCTGCTTGACCAAAAGATTAGAAGACCTCCAGGGTCTCTACCAAGCCTGTTATTCTGTATTTTGTATTGACCAAGTGCAACTATTTTCAGAAAAAGAATGATTGCCTCATAGGCATTTTTCTGTTTGATAGAATGGGGTGGAATTTTCCTCCTCCTGATGCCTTTTTTATACCTCTTTGATTTGGTTTGGGAAGGTGTGGGGCAAAGAGTGGACAGTGAGGGGGAGCTTGGCAGGGCCTCTGTTCCTGCAGGCCCCATAGTGGCTGCCTCCTCAGCCTTGGCTAGGCTTACACCAATTTTGCCTCTCTTCTCTTGTCCTCCAGCTCTGGTGCCATCAGTGTCTTGCAACCACCTTCCCCAAGCCTGCAATTAACATGGTATCTTATGTGTTTCTCCTCATGTACATAGCAATTACATTTTCCTTCAGTCAGCAGCTATGCCAAAAGATAAAACAAAACAAAACAAAAAGGACAGGCAAGAAGATATATTAATTCTCTTTGGCATTGCAAGTACTATTGGATCAATAGTGACAAACATTGGACAAAATCAGGATGACAAAGTAGACATTTTCCTTCAGCATGTGCACTGTGCCAAACTGTTTTGCCATCTAGCCCTGTATTCCAGATATGCCACAAAAGAAACCAGTTAATCTAATATAAAGTTATTTTGCCTGTACTGTTTCCATGCTGAATACTCTCCTCCCCAAAAGTTTTCAGTACAGCACTTCAACATGCATTTATAAAACCTTTATCTTAGATAAAAAGTATTATATAAGATTCCTTAAGCTATGAGACAAAATAAAAGTAGTACTTGTTTAGGGACTGCCTTGTTTAGCCACTGTTCTCAGTTATGATGGCAATGAAATAAAACATGATCAATCCTTGCGTTTATGACTTTTGCAAGTCTGTAAAGCAAAAGAAAGCTGAAGAAAGATCATAAGTTGTGGTTTCACTTAGCTTCGCTTAACAATTGAGTTGCTGGTGCCAATTGTAGTCACTAAATGAGGACTGCCTATAATTCAGATAAAGAAGTTCAGTTCTTGATTGCTTTGGACATATTTCTTAGTCCTACTTCTCTCACAGGGTTGTTGATATGGGTGGAAATTTAGAGGAGGATGTGTTAAGGATGCCACCTTCAGCTCTTGGAGAAAAGGCAAGATATAAACAGAACAAATTGACTCATCCATCCATCCATCCATCCATCCATTCAATGTTCATCAAGTCAGGGTTGACTGTTAGGGATCATATAGATCAATGTTTCTCAACCTTGGTAGTTTAAAGATGTGTGGTCTTCAACTCCCAGAATTCCCCAGCCAGTATAGCTGGGAGATTCTAGGAATTGAAGTCCACACATCTTCAAACTACCAAGGTTGAGAAAACATTGATTATAGATAGATTTTCTTCATGATTATCTCTTCTTAGCCTAGTCTTTCAGGTCTTTCAATGATACACCCACTGCCATTGTAACTGAGTCCATCCATATTGCAGCTGGCTGTCCTCTTCTTTTCTTTCTTTCCCTCTCTCCCAACATTTGTGGCTTCTCCGGAAAGCTAAGTCTTCACATCATGTCTCCAAAGTAAGATAATTTGAGTCTGGTCATTTGTGCCTGGAGTGAGAACTCTGGAGTTGATTTGTTTGATGATCCATTTGTATAGCTTTTTCTCAGAAATCTTCTCCAATGTCAAAGTTCAAAAATGTCAACAGTCTTTTTATCCTGCTTTTTTAAAATCTAAGTTTGCTTCCATAGAGTGTCACAGGGATTTCTCTTGCTTATGCTATTCTGATCTTCGTAAGTAGAACACATCACAGTATCTGAATATCTTTTCCACAGCGTTCATGGATGCTAGTCTGTGGCATACTTCTTTACCACTTGCTCCTTTCTTATTGATGGCTGATCCTAAAAGACAGAAGCTGTCTATCACATCTGTATCTTCATTGTCAAATCTAATGCTGTTCCACTGTTGTCATTAGTTTGATCCTTATATTCAATTTTAATCCCATTTTTCCACTATGAAACAAAACAAATAATATTTATGGATTAATAAGACAAACAATATTTCCTTTTATTGTTTGCCTGTCCTCAATATCAATGCTATTACATAATGTGTTTGCTTATTGATCCATAATTCCTAAAATCCTTTTTGGGTACTCCTCCTTGGTACTATAAAATATATTTAGAAATCAAATATGAATTTACATCACTTCATTGTCAGAATTCTTACACCAAGAGTTGTTCTAGTTTTGCTGCATCGAATTATGAGAAATTTTATTTGTGGAATTTACTCTCATCTCTCCCAATCCTACTGCTTTGAGCAAGCAGAGAATTTGAATTCTCTGAAAATGTAAAGTCAACACATGTCCTGGAAAATTGCCTAAATAAAAGTTATTTATCGCTTTTAAAAGATATCCAGGGCTGAGCAAGCCCCAGAGCATTTGGACAATACTTTGAATATTCCTAAGGGTCTAAGTCTCTTATCTGGATGCATTGATGAATAGGTTGCTTCCAGCTGATGTGAGATAACATAAAAACACAATTCTTTAGAAAAAGAGAAGATTTAGCAGAGCAATCATTGGTGTTTACTCCAAAAAGAATCTTGCTATGTTCAGTATACCCTCAGGCAAACAGGTTGAGTTTTACAACTTCACATTGCAATGCACTGTATCTTTTTTTACAAAGAAATTAATCCTGCTGTTTTCAACTGAAGTGCATTAGATTGCAGTCTAAGGAACAAATTGCATCTGAGATATTTTATGCTTTAAAAAAAAAAAACCAAGGTGCTAAAATGGTGCTAAACTAGATACTAATTACTAGCCGAAGACCTCAACTTGGCTCCCAAGTTTGTTGTTTGCAACAACCATACTTGTATATTTTAGTAAGAAATTGATAAAAATAATTCCAGGTCATCTTGATAACCTGCACTCTGGATTGCATCAATGTAAGTACTTTGACTTCATCAATAAAACTAGCCAATTTATGCAATTTTTAAAAGTGTAAATAACATAATTTACAACTTGCCCTTAACACACTTTAGAGCTTGCAAGCCTGGATGTTGACAAGAATTCAAGGCACATTCTGGAGAATCATGACACAAGATCGTATTAATCTGTGCCACCATCTCAATCTGTGATGTTCTGTACTAGTTTATGTTACTGAACTACCCTCCAGGGGGGCTCCTTACAGACTCTATTGAAGTAGACTAGAGGCAAGGTTATGACCTCTTGGATGCTATTACCAGGCCGAAACTGGAGGGCTGGGATGGGGGTGGGTGGGGGTGGGAGGAGGAATGTTTGTAACCTTCCTATCTGTTGTCTCCAATCAGTCTGTTCCCTTGAACTTTGAAATTATCATGCTTAATTTTTCCAAACATATCCTATGACAAATAAAAATATAATTCTGGAGTCATTTGCTTTCAGGAGGAGAGTTGGAGGAGGAAGAGGAGGGGAGGGTGGAAAGAAACAGCCTTGCCTGGTGCTTTCCTTGTAATCATAGGCGTATGACCCTGCCAAGGCCCTCTCTTCTGCCATTTTGTGGCTGCCTAAATACAGGTTTCCTCCCGAGTGCAGACTGGCTTTTGCCAATACTGAATGTGCCTTACAAAGCTAGTTTAAACAGCAGCAGCTGTGTGAAGCATGGACATGTGGCAAGCCCTCCATGGTGACCCCCCAACTGCACTTTGCCACTTCTGGATGAAAGCAGGCAGGTAGAGAGAAGACTGGAAATCTCTACTGATCAATACAGGACTAGGCCTATCGTTTAATGCAGTTAAATGACAGGCCCAGTCATGGTGGTGAAGCTTCTTCCTGATCTGACTCTCTAGCTCCACTGTTCTTCTCAGCTTGTCTTCCAGACATAGGGCCTTTATTAGCTATTCTGGAGAGTAAAATGGTCTTTGTTGCCCCAAACTGGAAGATGTTTGAAGAGGAGTGAAGAAATAAATTGTGCTTTATATGGGGCTTCCCTTCAAGACCACTCAGAAGCTGCAACTGATCCAGAATGCAGTGGCGTGTATGATATTGTATCCTAGGTTTACCTATGTTACACCTCTCTTGTGTGAGCTGCACTGACTGCCAGCTTCCTTGCAGGTGCAATTCAAGATGCTGGCTATCACCTTTAAAGTCCTACATGGCATGGCACCAGGTTATTTGTGGGACTGCCTCTTCATGTGTGTGTCTGTCTGCCCATCCTACCACATCAGATAGGGTAAGCATGCTCCAAGTCTCTTCCCTGAAATCTTCCAGTTAATGGGCCTCACAAGTGTGCCTTTTTCGTGACTGCTCCTGCCTTATAGAACAGCGGTCCACAACCTTTGTGGCTTGGCTGCCTGGCTTGGGGGGGGGAGGGGAACCGGGTCGCTTGTGAGAGTGGAGCTGTGTGCACACATGCATGCTGGCCCAGCGTTCATGTAGCCCAGTTCTGAATAGGCCATGGCCTGGTAGTGGGCTGTATCCTGAGAGTTGGGGACCTCTGTTATAGAACATCCTCCCCCAGGCAATTCAACAGGCCCCCTCCCACATAGCCTTTTGGAAGACCATCAAGACCTGATTTTTTTCCCCCAGGTGCTGGGATAGAATGAAGATACCTAGAATTGGTTGTGGGGCATCTCAAGGGGATGATTGAGGCACTGCTGTTTTTTAAAATTGGTTTTATTGTTGTGAGCTGCCCGGCGTTGGGTTTAAAATGGGCCTGTTGTGTTCTTTGTATTCCCCCCCCTTAATCCCCTATGCATATCCTGATCACCCATTAAGGGTGATTGCCTTTCACCATTGATCGTCCATTAAGGGTGATTGCCCTTCACCATTGATCGCCCATTAAGGGTGATTGCCCTTCTCCATCTGCATACAGTTTCATGCCCGTTGCTGGTTGGCTAACTAGCAACAGGGTCTTGCCAGCCAATGGAATTGTGTGATTACAAGCCAGGGGAATCCCATAAAAGAGGGCTCCCCTGGCCCAGAGAGCCAGTCCGGATTTAC
>NW_015387553.1:246263-247752 GCF_001527695.2 Protobothrops mucrosquamatus
ATGCCCGTTGCTGGTTGGCTAACTAGCAACAGGGTCTTGCCAGCCAATGGAATTGTGTGATTACAAGCCAGGGGAATCCCATAAAAGAGGGCTCCCCTGGCCCAGAGAGCCAGTCCGGATTTACTTTATGCCTTGCCAATAAACCAAGAGCTGACTGTCACTCGACTCGTGTCTTACTGCCTGCGCGATCTAACAGGGCCTCTATACAAATCTTTTAAATAAAGTCAGGAATGGAAAAAGGAATTGCTGAATGATGAGTATTCTCTCGTCTATCTGCTGCTCTCCTTTAACAGAATACTTTTCAACTCACTTAAATAGCAAGGGGTGGTTTCACATTTATAATAGTTTATACCAATGAGACACAACTGCCATTTGAACCCCACTTCCCTAATTCTCAACATTTTTATAAACAAATATAAAAAACAATATATTACCAGTGGTAGTATTAATTCATGTTGCACACTATGGAGGTGATTTAACTGCAGAAAACTATCCTTTTTCAGCCAAACTATGGCCTATCAATACTGCATCATGAATGTGTAAAAATAACAAGCCAATAGACATCACTAGTCATGATTCTATAAGTGGGTGAGACAAAGTCATTATTCTCCTAATATGTTTTTTCTGAAAATACACTCACAGTCAATGAAGGGAATTAAAAGATGTGGGCAAAAGAGATAGTCCCAGCTCTCAGTCTTAGACAACTGTGGGTTTTTATTTTATTTTATTCACTCATTTCTTCTGGAATTGGAATTGAAGCTGGAATTCAACAGTGAATAAATCATTTTGAAATAGTGACACTATTTGATTAGCAAGCCAGCTAACTGTATATCCAATTTTTGCCGCAGAAAGATTTGAGGATAAGATACATCCCAAAGTTTTCAAACTGATCTGCAAAAGCTCCCCAGCCTTGAATATTTGGCACTGAGAGAAAGATGGGTGGATACAAAGCTCTGAAAATCTGACATCCAGCTAAATAAAATGAGGAGGTGGCATAAGATATTGACATGGCAATAGACAGGCTGCAACAGAGTAGGACCTGTTCACATCTGACTAACAGGTGGTGGGACAACCTGGACTGTGAGTGCCCTCTTGTGAGTTGTAAAAGTAATTACACTAACATAGGTGCTGAGTGATTAGAGCATTACAGTGCTGGTAGGACGGCAAGAGAGTAGAAAGAACGGTGATGAACATCCAATCTGTTTACTTCTTTCTTAAATGGAAAGCTGATGCATAATATATGGTTGCTAGTCCTTTCTGCCAGATTGACTCTCTGAGTCCAACCCATTCTACTCTAGTGACTCTGAGACATTTGGCAGGAGCTAGAGGTACTGCTATTTCCCTAAATGTATTTATTTTTATCCTGGCCTTATTATGTTTGTAAATAACTCAAAGGGGTGAACATACATAATATTCCTTCCTCCTCCAGCTTTTATGCCTAAGGGGGGGACTAGAACTCACCGTCACCTGGTTTTTAGCCTGGGGTCTT
>NW_015387553.1:248877-265571 GCF_001527695.2 Protobothrops mucrosquamatus
AGCCTGGGGTCTTAACCACTAGATCAAGCTGGTTCTTCTCTCTACCTCAACAGGAGGTATAGGTTACCACATTTCCCACAATCCATTTCCACTTGTCTACCTCATCTCAGGTCCTTAGACTTGAAACTGTTGGTTTGAGAGCTGTCAGTCTGGGTCAGTTCAAAGATCTTTAGAAATAGATTGTGTCTTTTGTTTAAATTTTGCTCAAAGGTAGTGAAAGTGACTGTTTTTAACTTTATTTGCTTATATTGGGGTTCTCAAAACATGAAGCCCTGGGGGCTTGCGAACAAATCTGAGAAGGGTTGCACTCATCTTCTCCCTGGACATATACATATTTTATTTTACTTTATTTATTACATTTGTATGCTGCTCATTTAAGTATTAAGCCAGCGGCCCCCAATCTTTCCGGCTTGGTGGCCCAGCCAGGGCGGATGGGGGGTAGACGGGATGGTTCTGTGTGAGCGGCAGGCGCATATGCAGTCACACGCAAAGCTTCATTTATGTGAGTGGTGGATGCACACAAATGGAACTTCGTGCATGATGCCACTCATGCATGTGGAGCTGGGTGCGCGCCCAGCAGTTGTGCGGCCCGGTTCCAAGCAGGCCAGCCCAGTAGAGGGCTGCAGCCCAGGGGTTGGGGAACCCTGTATTAAGTGACTCTGGATGGCTTCCAATACCATAAATAACCAAATAAAACAATTACAAGAGTAAAACATTAAAACATAGGGCATTAAAAGTTGAAACAGTAAAATTAAAATTAAAGCAAACCAAAAGAACCAATCTGTAGTTGGGGTGGAGGTGGGATCTTCTACTAGTCTACTAGTCACCTCAAAAATGGGATGCCCTCATTGGGGCCCCAAGCCAGTTAGCAGAAGCAGGTTTTCAGACAAACAAATGTTCTTAAATGCATGAGCTACAGCTCACTTTCAAGGATGGGTGTTTCCGGACTCCCTCCGGTAGGTCCTGGTGTTGAGCCAGTGTGCTCATGGCAACCTGTGTGCTACAGCTTCTTTTTACTTCTGGCACAATGATGCCTTGCAACAAGCATCTTTTAGCTGGAGATCCTCCTAAAGCAGGGGTGTCAAACTCGCAACGCCACGTGACGAGTCGCGACGCATTCAAACTTTTTTGCCATTGCCGGCAATGGGGTGGGGGTAGTTTCGCTATGATGCATCCGGCCCGTGGGCCAGCAGTTTGATACCCCTGTTCTAAAGCATTTTACCATGTTCTGGATTTTCTCCACTGGATACGATCCCTGGAAGCTGTTTCTCAGTTAGGGCACACCCCTCCCTCCTTGTAGTGCCTGTCCAATGGCCTACTCCATAAGTGATTTTGTACTTAGTTTTCTGACATATTTCTCCTTCTGGTATTCAGTCACTCTTTCTAAGATTGCTTTCCAAGGCAAACTACCCTCCTGGGGCCTCTTTAACCTGTTCCCACTTGCAGTTTAGCACATCACCATAACATCCTGACAATCCCCCTTCTCACAAAGTTGGCCCATCTCATCCCTAGCCCATGATTTAAAGTCTTAGATTGTCAGTTAGTTCTTCCTGCATCTGTCATTGCCATCTGCCAAAAGGTCTTTTTTCTTACTGTGGCCCAAATGCCTCCTGGCAACTTCTTTTTGTCTGCTATAACATTGCTTATTTCTCAGCCCAGTCTGTGAATGAGGCAGGCTTAACTTCCCATTTGCTGACTTCCCACATTCTGACTCCGTCCAAGGGCAGCTTCAGGTGTGCAAAATTTCTTAGGCTCTGTCGCCCATTAACTTGGCAAACAACCAGGTGGCAGAAGTGACTTGAAATAGAAGCAGGATAGTCCGATGTGATGAATTCTGATTTGGGCAGTGGAATTAGAGACTCTCAGAGAGACAGGGCAGATTATTCTCCAGAGAGGAAGAAGTGTTGCATGGAAGGACTGCTTTGATTCTAGAGAACTTTAAACTGTTTTACATTCTAGAACAGACATGTCAAACACAAGGCCCGGGGGCCGGATGCGGCCCGCAAAGTGGTTTCATGTAGCCCGCAAAGCCATCCTGGAAACAGTGAGGGAACGGCCCCTGCTGCCTTGGCCCTGGCCCAGGCCGACCAGGAGCCAATGTACAATTTTGTGGTGGCCATCTTGGCACTTGCCCCGGTGGACCATGCCTTGGCCCTGGCCCAGGTCCCACCCCCTTCTGCCAGAGACCCTCAGATCTGTCCCACTCCTGCCCAGGCCCCCATAGGCACCCTTGACGTGAATGATGTAGAACTGGGCACGCCCACCCAGTAGGCCACACCCACTCCATCCACGCCCACCCAGTAGGCTGCACCCACTCTGGCCACACCCACCCTGCCCCCCCCAGGGCAACTGCAATGCTGATGCGGCCCTCAGTGAAATTGAGTTTGACACCCCTGTTCTAGAATGCATCTAGATAGGAAAATATTGATTGTATCATAGGGTGAAGGTGAAATAACTGGGCAGGCTGATGGTGATCAGAGAGATGATGGCTTGTCTGTCTCAGTACAAAATGTCTAAATCACTGACTGACAGCTTATCCAGGCACTGTGCAAGCCCCAACTAACAGCAGGAGTTCTTCCAGAATGGTCTTCAAGATAATGGAGTCTCCTTTCTTTAGTAGTAGATATAGTAGTACCCTGGAATCAGTAGATAGATCATACGAAGAATGGCCTGATAGTTTAGGCTAAAGATATTTCACCCCAGCATAAGGAAACACTTGCCCATTCTTTGCATTCTGCCTTTCTTTACTTTCTGCCCCCTCTGGGAAATCTGGAAAAAGAGGAAAGTCCAACCTTTGGACTGTGAATCACATAAGGTCGGTTTTGTCCTGTTCCAGCTTCCTGTTCTATGAAGGTGGCTACGGAAGCACAGAACAATCTGATGATTGTGGAGATTAATATTATTGACCCAAGAAGTGGGGCAGGACTCTTTCACCAGAGTTCTTGAACAACACGGAATTCTGAAGAAGTAAAACGGTCATATTGCACTGGGAGGAGGTGGGGGAAAATGAGGTGCTGAAGAGTTGAAGGGATTAGCCGATGACATCACTGTTTCCCAGGGGGATGCCCAACTGGGGGTTCCTTTCATGTCCCCAGTAGGAGCTGGAGCAAAGGGAGTTTATGCCACCTCACGGCAGCCCTCAAGTCTTGAACGTGGACTTGCTAACCTCCAACCCAGCACCCTAACAATGTACTCCTTAGTTTAGTGAAATGATAATAGTACTTCTACTTTTATAAATGATGGCCTAAAGAACTGCGTTCTCCATTGCACCGAGCTTGCAGCTGAACCCATCATATCATTGTGGACTATGCTGTGGCTAAATTTGGGCAAACACAGGGAGATAGTGGAGGACAGGGAAGCTTGGCATGCTATGGTTCATCGGGTCGTGAAGAGTTGGACACAACTTAGCAACTGAACAATAAATGCTGTGGCAAATAGAAACAGGAGTGGGATGAAATTTTGAGGGTTATGCTCTGATTAGTCTTACAGGTGTACTATCCCTTAGGGAACTTCTGCCCTTTTATGAAGGCCTCATGCTGAAGAGTGGCTTGGGGAAGCCCTGAATGGACACTCCAGAACAGCCACTTTCGGCAAGCGATGGGGTGCCTATGTTTCCCTTGTCTGACTGACCCTGAAATGCAGATTTACAAGTCTTTTGCCTGCAGAGATTCAGTGCCTGTTTCTGTCTGCTCCTGTCTGCATACGCCTTTGTGTTTCAGTGTGTGCACATACATGCCTGAGCCTTTTGTTTGGCTTTTCTGGTGCATCACTCATGTCTCCAGGTCCAGCTCACTCGGCTGGAATCTCTAGCCGCGGGGCTCTGTTCTAGATGAATACTTTCGAAAGCATTTTTTCTCTCTTAGTTACCACATTTCTCGGGGACAAGAAAAGCACCAGCCCCCCCTCTCTCTCTTCTTTAGCGTTGGGAGCTTCTGTTGCTCCAGGGCTGCTGTTCTGGCCCCTCTCTTGGCCCCTCCCTCCTGACTCATTGGGATACAGGCAGTGGGCCAGGGGAGGAGGCTGCATCTTTGCCCTGACCTGCCTGCTGAACCAAGGTCACCTATCTGGAGCCCAAAAGGTACCATGGAGCAAGAATGCTAGAAGTCCAGGTGGATAACTCTTGGTCACTCTTCCTTTCTGGCTCTGCTATGCTTAGACATTGTTTTTCATGGAACAGGACCAGCCTACTGCCGCCACCATTGCTGTGGCCATCTTCTCTTCAGGCAGCCTATCAAAGGGTGTGGGATGACGTCTTAGTGCAGGTATGGCTGCCTCTGGTATGCTTACTCACTCCCTTCCTCCCATCCTTTGTTCTGCCATTCAGGTTGAAATTCTAAATGTAAGTTAATGCTTCTAAATGGCCTTTGTAAACACTTTCCCTTGTTCTTCGCTTTACTTGTTGTGGCCTATGACTATAGACAGCATGCATCAAGTGCACGTCACTCTTGGGCAATCCATTCACACTTTCATGGGCAGACACACCCAAGAAAGAAAGTAGTCCACACCTACAAAAATATTTATCTTCCAAAGTAGTAAGGACATAAGAACTCTGTCCCTTTTTTTGTGCTAGAAATATTGGCCTTTTTGAGCAGCTTAAACCAGTGGTGGCGAACCTATGGCACGGGTGCCAGAGGCGGCACTCAGAGCCCTCTCTGTGGGCACACGTACCGTCACCCCAGTCCTAGGTCTTCAGCTGGGTTTTATAAAAGCTTTTCGCTTTAGGCCTCCACCGCCGTGTACAAAAAAAAAAAAGGTTCAATCAATCAATCAGTTTCAACTTCTTGCGGAAAAAAAAAGATCTTGCAAAGTTGGAATTGATTGATTGAACTTTTTAGTCCCACCCAGTCTGCCGTTACCACCATAGCCACACCCACCCAATGGGCCACACCTACCCAATGGACCACACCCAGCCAATGGCCAAAACCACCCGGCACTCGACCATGCATAAATGGGTTTTGGGTTGTAGTTTGGGCACTCGGTCTCTAAAAGGTTTGCCATCACTGGCTGAAACTGTTTGTTCATCTAGACTAATATTGTCTATTCGGACAGGCAACAGCACCCTGAGATCTCTACCAAGCCCTTTGTCACCACCTCCTGTTGACACTGATGACACTGATTGAACTCGGGACCTTCTTCATGCAAAACATGTACTTGATCACTGCTGTATCATTCATTAAGTAGAAATCAAAGTGTTCTTGTCTTCTCCACATCAAAGTCGAGGAAGCGCACTGGTGTGTCTGAATGAATTGCTTAAAGAGATAAAGTCTCTGTTTGCATAGTCTCTGGAGTGGGCAGTGGGTAAACGTGACAGTGGGCAAAGATTCAGCAGCAAAGAGGGAAGGATAAATGCCTAGGTAGAAAAAAATTAGTGAGGGTTTGCTGGGGTAATTTATTGTTCTAGCACTATAGACAAGTATTTTGTTTATTAAATGCATATGCTGCCTTTCTCACCAACAAGATATACACTGTTCGTTTCCAAGTGTCAAGGTAGTTGTGATTCATGTGTAGAGTTGGCCCTACCATTAAGCAGAATAAGATGTGAGCCGTGATGCCGCACTGGTTAGAATACAGTATTGCAGGCTAACTCTGCTGACTGCCAGCAATTCGATCCTGACCAGCTCAAGATTGACTCACCGTTCCATCCTTCTGATGTCGGTAAAATGAGGACCCAGATCGTTGGAGGCAATATTCTGACTCTGTAAACCGCTTAGAGAAAGCTGTAAAGTACTATGAAGCGGTATATAAGTTGAAATGCTATTGCTATTACCATTGCTATAAGACACTGTCTCAAATAACCACTTTAGCTAAATAAAGGAGACAAATAATAAATATGTAAATGTGTTACTAATACACTGCTTTACATGAATTTCCTAATTCTAGTTAGAATAATTTGGCTGACTAGGATATTTAATTGTTGACCCTCCGTAAGCAGCAGAAATATCCTGACTGCAGTGCTGGGATCAAGATAGGACAAATATTTCAGAATCAACATGGAATATTAGTCAGAGTGCTGGATTACAACCAGAAAGCCTGGGTTCAAAGCCCAGCTTTGCCGCAAGGCTCACTGGGTAATTTTGCATCAGGTACAATCTCTCAGCTTAATTTACTGAGGTGTTTTGCATTTATATGAAGCAGTGGTGAGATTCAAATATGTGAACAACCGTTTCTCTGTGTGGATGTCGCTTCCGGAAGTCCATTCTGGGCCTGGGCAACAAAAAATTAGCTGCCGGTTCTACCGAACTGGTGCGAATCCCACCACTGGCTGAATCCCACCACTGATATGAAGTAAATGGGTTTCTCCACGAACATTTGAATTGTAGATTGGGAATAAATGGTGCTTGGATTTGTGATAGTATATCATCAGCATCTGCAGAAGCTTGCTGCTTTTGTCATTCTGGCCCATCCTTGTCACCTTCATAGTGAATTTGAAATATGGGCAGAGGCAGTAATTTCAGACAAGCTAATTGACTTTCATCTAATAGAACATAGAATCATAGGGCTGAAAGGAACCTCAGAGGTTTTCTAGTCCAACGCTCTTCTCAAGGCCGGAGACCTTATACCAGGGGTAGGCAACCTTGGCTCTTTTATGACTCGTGGACTTCAACTCCCAGAATTCCTGAGCCAGCCATGCTGAGGGGAAAGGGAGAGGTTTCCAAGCTGAGCCATGCTGGCTCAGGAATTCTGGGAGTTGAAGTCCACGAGTCATAAAAGAGCCAAGGTTGCCTACCCCTGGCTTATACCATTCTAGTCAAATAGTTGCCCAGTCTCTTTTTGAAAACCTCCAGTGATGGAACACTCACAACTCCAGGAGGCAAACTATAACAGTAAAGTGAACTGCATGACCATTAAAATTATTGCTCATGGCACAGTTTGATACACATTAATATTTGTGTACTGGAGATATCAAAGGCCTATCACCAATCTTTTTTCTTTTCTTCAGGTGGTGGTATAGATCCCTCTTCTGAGTTGCAAACTGGCTTCCTGAATTAATTTTATTGATCTCTGGGTGACAGTATAGACTGATTTGGACTTTGGGATGATCGCCCCTCACTTTGATATCCAATAACGCTCTATTTCTTGCCTACGCGTCCTGTTACTTTCTTAGTTCAATCTGCGTACTACAATTCATAGTTCCTTTTCTCTCATTTATAATTCATGCAGGGGCAACATATACCTCTGCATGTTGGAATAAGACAATATATGTGCAGTTCATCCAATTATGCGTTTTGAATTTCCTGAGCTTCTGAATGAAAGGTGAGGTATAAACTCAGTACGCTTAATGGGACACGTAGTGGATGACCTTGGGGAACGAGGGGAAGAGATGCTGCCTAGGAAGCAATCAGGCAAGAGAGAGGCAGGAGCTCTCAATGGGTCAGAGGAAGAAACATAAGACAAATCAAGCAATTAAAAGTAGTGGCAGGAAGTACTTTCAGGCTTGCAAGATTCTGTTAGTGTAGCCCAGTGGTGGCGAACCTATGGCACGTGTGCCAGAGGTGGCACTCAGAGCCTGCCCCGGAGATGGCAACCATCCTCTTCCACCAGCCGCCTGCTAACTCGCTGAGATCCCACATGGCCGGATGCATCCCAGCACCCATGCGCTCGCTGGCCTGTGTGTGCAGGGGCCGATGGTGTCAGGCAGCAGCCGCCCCGGCCCCTGCCTCGCCTTGCCCTGCAACAATGGCACCCCCATCCTGCCTCACCTTGCCTTGCCTCACCCCGCAGGACGAGCCTCCTGCCCACCGCCTGACCAGCCAGAGACCCCCAGGATCTCCCCCAACCCTTCCCGCCCCCACAAGTGTCCCTCCCCAGGAGCAACATTGAGCTGGCCACGCCCACCCTGGCTACGCCCACCCATCTGCATGACTACCGTAGCCACACCCACCCGGCGGTCCACGCCCACCCGGTGGTCCACGCCCACCCGGCACCTGCCGATACATAAGTGGGTTTTGGGTTGCAGTTTGGGCACTCGGTCTCTAAAAGGTTCGCCATCACTGGTGTAGCCTAATAATAAAGTGGAATTATTTCATCTAGTCTTGTTTCTTGTTTGGCTTACATGGGAGGGATGACAGTACGTAAATCAATATAATAAATTATGGTCTATAACAAAATGGGAAAACAACTCCCAGCCAACTAATGGGATGCATGTGGGAAGGGATAACATCTGCTACTTATGCAGCATTCTCATCGTATTGAGGCTGGAAGGTGGCAGTCTCATGCAAAATCAGTCATGGAACTGTTTGGGTTTCATGAGGTATTGCGATAGATTGAAGAAACCACTGATTCTTCTTATGTTATTGATTTCCGAATTGTAAAGTTAGGAACTGCTAGCTGAAATGAAGATCTGCTACAGTTCTTCGACATTAGGAAAAAAAGGTGTTACACATAGTACATCTATACTCCCCCGGTCACTACAGATAGTCCTCCATTTATATGTTGTGACTGCTCAAAGTTACAGTGGCACTGAAAAAAGTGACTCATGACCATTTTTCACACTTATGACTGCATCATAATCAAAATTCAGATGCTTGGTAACTGGTTCCTATTTACAGTGTCCTGGGGTCCTGTGATCACTCTTGGTGGCCTTCTGACAAGCCAAGTCAATGGGGAAGCCAGATTCACTTATACCATGTTACTAACTTAGCGATTGCAGTGATTCGCTTAAGAACTGCGTCAAGAAAAGAAAAATAAAATGGGGCAAAACTCACTTAACTATCTTGCTTAACAACAGAAATTTTGGGCTCAGTTGTGGTGGAGGGCTACCTGTATTACTCCGTTGGTATAATGGCCAAGGATTAGTTGTTACAGGGCTATTGCTTAAGCTCTGATAAAGCAATAAATAGCAGACTGTATTTCCTCTTCTTTTAGTTTTTAATTGATGATCTTGCCCAGCTACCGTTGAATCACCCAATCTGAATTCACTCCACCGCAGCTTGCAATGGGGCTGTGATGATGTTATCTAATGAGCTAAAACCAAGAGCAAATGCCTTTAGTTATCAATAAAGAGATCGTTTGCATCACAGATCCCACAGGTTGATCAATAAATGTTCTTGTCCATGTGCTGCATATTGTCATGCAGATCTGATACTCCATTGGGCTGGTTCAGAAGAGGAGATTCTTTACCTGTAGGTCTTCTGCAATCTATCCTCTGTTCTTGTCCATGCAAATGTCATCAGGATTCAAGCCAATCTCTTGAAGGATCTTCTGGATCACAGACACTAGAACGCCGCCTTTATCACAGTCTGTTCTTCCATCATAAGACTTCGATGAGCGCTTCAGGCTTCTCTCACCACTTCTGTCATAGGTGGAGTCATGGTGAACATAGCCAAATGAGTTGGCATGGTTTTCCCGGAGTCTGGCTTTTTTGGTTTTTTCTAACAAGTGCTGCTGTATCTGCATTAAGGCTGTTAAAAGAAGCTCTTTTGCATACACATCCGCTGACCCTTGCTTGTCTAGCCCCCGACTTCCTGATGCTTGAGGTCTCCCTAGTCCCCCCATTCTTTCCTTCCCCTGGCTGTGGCACTCACTTTTCAGGGATGCAAATTGCATGCCTTGAGCTTTTTGGTTGCCCAGTGCTCCTAATTTATACGCGGTAAAAGCTAAACTTTGCGCCCGGGTCTTATCATCTCCAGCGAGGAGCTTAAACAAGCGTCTCACCATTGCTTCCAAAACCTCTGTGGACTTTTGGCTTCCAACGCTGTATAAATTCTTCTTCATCCCACAAATAAAATCAGAGTCTTTCATGAGTGCCCCTGTGATATTGTGTAAATTTTTCATGGAGGAATCTATCAAGTCTGAGACTATTTCCTTGGCATGATTCACAAGTACCTCTTTTAAAACAATGCATGCTGGTGCAGGGTGTCTTCCCTTCTGGACACTCATGGTCTTCAGGAATGAGAGCATCATGTCTGAAGCCACCTGGTTTGCATATAACATCAACCCTTTATTGACAGAAGTAGAATCATCTGATCTTCTTGTTCTGTCGGAATACTGTGCTTCTTGTTCCTTGACATCATCTTCGAAAGATGGTTTAGTTTCAGTTGCACTAGGTTTTCTTCCTGCATTATAAGAAGTAATGTTTTGGCATAGGTATTTTCTAGTATTGTCCCATTTATCCTTGATCTCTTTACGTGTCATCTCAACCACTAAGGAACAGAGCTTATTAGCATAGTAGGCAAGATCATCTGAACTTCCTGCTTCAGCCATTGAACTGCTGGAACCAGTGTTATTGTTGTTCTGGGATCCCTTATCATACACCTTCAGTTTCTGAGAGGTCCTGAAAGGAGTCAGTGCATGTTCAAATCCAAAGGCATATTTCTGGAGATCATTATTGAGCCAGCTGACAATGTTGACATCTTCCGAGGAACCTGGCTTGAAAAGGCAGACCGCTCCGTCGGTATTCATGCATTTCCTTTGTTCATTGTCCTTGATTACAATGACCTCCTTCTCCTCCAGGTTTCGTAAGTCGAGTTCACCGGCAGGGCCGTTGATGTTGTCAGGTTGGTCACTCATAACCTTTGGGCCCAGATTCCCGTCTTTCATGTTCAGGTTGGCAACATTAACAAAGCAAACCATTTTACATTCTGAGTCTTCTTTCTTTTGTTTGGATTTGTAGGAGTTAATGTTGCACACTCCAGCCTTACTGTTGATCCAATCAATTTCGTGAGCCATCTTTGTCATTCAAAAGTGGAAATGTATTAAAAGGCGTAGGTGTTCCTTCAGCACAGCCGCTTAGATGACCCGGCCAGACTTGAGATGTTGCCGTCTTAATCTTCCATGCTCTTGTTGCTTGCAAATGGTATTTTCACTTAGGTGGACACATAGCAGTAGTGACCTCACAAAGCAGCTGTATCCTCCACCAACCAGCAATGAGTTGCTACTGTGCCTTGTCCACACCCCCTCCACTGTATCCAGAGCTACATAGAGTGTCTTTGGTTTCTGCTGAAGGGCTTTGATGACCCTGCCAGACTCAAGATGTTTCCTCTCTCAGCTTCCCATACTCTTTTGCCAGAAAAGGGTGCTTTCCTTTGGGTGGACATGGAGCAGCAATGACATCAGAAAGCTTCAGAATTACCTCTCAGCCAGTAAGCGGCCAATGTTTCAGCAAGAGAGGGCTGGGCCATCTCTTCAGCTCTGATTCAGCTCAAGTACTAAGGCAAACCCTTTAGGACAGTGATGGCGAACCTTTAAAGACCGAGTGCCCAAACTGCAACCCAAAATCCACTTATGCATCGTCGGGTGCCGGGTGGGCATGGCCCATTAGCTGGGTGTGGCCAATTGGGGATGTGGCCAATTGGGGGTGGCCAATTGGGTGGGCATAGCTACGGTGGTAACGGCAGACTGGGTGGGACTAAAAAGTTCAATCAATCAATTCCAACTTTGCAAGATCTTTTTTTTCCCCCGCAAGAAGTTGAAATTGACTGATTGATTGAACCTTTTTTTTTTTGCACACGGCAGCAGAGGCCTAAAGCGAAAAGGTTTTATAAAACCCAGCTGAAGGCCTAGGACTGGGGCGACGACGTGCGTGCCCACAGAGAGGGCTCTGAGTGCCGCCTCTGGCACCCGTGCCATAGGTTCGCCACCACTGCTTTAGGAGATCAGGTCAGGTCAGCCCCCCCTGTGAGGGAGATGGGCAGTTAATTAGTTTGATAGATGAAGAAACAAACGTGTGTGTGCGTGCGTGTGTGTGTGTGCGTGCGTGCGTGTGTGTGTGTGAATAGATGACAGCAGATGGATTTCTAATTTAGCCAAAGAAATTCGATATAATCCAGGATCGGGATGAGACTCACCTGACCTAACTTTTTGATGGCTCCATATTTGATATTTACCTGGTATGACAAGGGCTATTTTTTTGCTAATTGTGCTTAAGTCAATAAAATAAACCTTGGAGGAAGAGAACAGCTTTTCCAAAACCGAAATGCAAACATTGTATTCATTTTGGTTAATGAAATCTCCAAAGTGATCCCTCGGACTGCTTAAAAGACCAAGAGAAAAGATGAAGTTGGGGAAAGTGAATTGGAAAGCAGTGTGGAAAATCCTGGGGAAACTGTAAGATTCAGGAGGGAGAAGGAAGTGTGATTTTGCCTCTGCTGCATTTCTGTAGGGGGGGGGTGACATCAGTATGTGTGTTTCTCTGAGTTATCGCCATATTTGCTTTTTGAAGAGTGGACATTTTGCTGTGCTTTATTTGAGCAATTATGTGATTTATAATTAGAGATTCAGTTTCCAACTTTGCTCTGCCACCCATTCTTGGAGAAATTATTTTGTGTTTAGCTTTCAATTTATCTTTGAAAAAAGCAATGTTTTGTGACAGGCTGAATGCTCTGGGCAGCCATTTTGTAAATGGAAAGCCCTCGCTGTGGCAACTACGTTGCAGGAAAAGCCATAACACTCTCTTAATATCAGAAGTGGTCCATGAGCCCCAAAACTCTGGGGAATCTCTGAGTCAAGAGGTTTACACGGCGAGTTTACAGCCTGGGATTATCACACTGTCTCAAGGATTATAGGATCATTAGCTCTAGGGGTGTAACACTTAAGTTTTTTCATACTTCATTCCAAAAACTAATGAATCAAAGAACTCATGGTTTCCTGGCTTTTAGCTTGATGCCTCAACCACTGCACCAAACTGTCTCTTTTCTGCCATGGTTCTATCAATTTTTGCAAAATGGTTCTATCTATTGGCTATTGAAGTGTAGTCCTTAGACAGAAAATAAAGACAAAATACAGTAGTAGGTCTGAAATAGGTTACGCAGCCTTGATGTATTCTGTACTGCAGTTTTCCTGCAAAAGTGGGTTATGTTGTGATTGCAAAGAGCAACATGCCTGTGGAAAAAAAAACTTCTTGCTCCAAGCCTGGAGGCACTTGTCACAAAAGTGATAATGAGTCGATTTTATCATGGCAAGTTTGGCGTGACTCCTAATGGCAAGGAGTTAGGGAAGGAGTAGGGTGCAGGTGTTAACAATGGCATTCAGGAGGATTGGAGGAGAAGGTTACAAAAGTGTGTAGGGGGAGGGAAGGAATTTCCACTCCAGCAAAGTGAGCTCTAAAAATACTATTTTAAAAGGTGGGTGGGAAAGTTTATATAAATCCGCAGGTCTTTAAGGCTTGCACAAAAAAAATGTGCTTCATACTGATGTTTATTAAGAGGGGGGTGCAAAGAGTGACACAGTGGTGACACTGTACTAGAATAAGAGATGCTTAGTCCAAATTTACTTACCTACTCACTAATAGATTTGTATGATAATGTTGGGGTGTCAGTGGCAAAACATCAAAAGCACTCTGCAAATGTTTGGGGGTGCTCTGCTATAGTCTACATGCCCCAGAATGGAGATATGAGCATTGCAAATATTTGTTTTGACACTCATTCACGGAAATCATTAGATTCCCTCGTAAAAGAGATCATACATTGTCTGGATCTAGTCCCCTCCCCCACCAAGCCACAGGTGTGGAGTTGAAGGGAGGAGGTGGACTTAGTCTTTCCCAGAGCTTACAGTAGCTTTCTACACCCCCTCCTTCTCTTTCCCTAACATATTTTGCATTTCTCTATCTTATCTTATTCTTGCTTGCTGTCTGTTTGTTCCTCTGTTCCCAGCTGTCCTTGTTGTTTTCTAGTTCTGGGCCCTCAGATTCAGCTGCTTCTTCACCTGTACCCCCCCCCACCAGCCCTCCACTTGGAGGAGGAGATAACAGGGCTCCTTGATAACCCAGAGACAAAACAAAGACTTTTTGTGCTGGGATGAGTAAAAAAGGGTGGAAGGAATGTCCTCTGCACTAGACAAAGATGCGTAATCAATGGATGTGTGTGTGTGTGTGTGTGTGTGTTTGTGTGTTTGTGTGTGTGAGAGAGAGGGGGCAAAGAGAGACAGAATACTGGGAGATAGATTGCTGAAATACTGTAAGAGTATTTGAAAATGATGCGCAGAGCTAGTATTTCAGTCCATTCTCAACCCTGGCTTTGAACACCCAGAGGTCTATCCACCTCAATACCCCACATGTAACATTTAAAAGAAATCCCTGTGTAGTGCTGACGTGTGAAGGTCTCCTTCAACATTAAACGTTTGCAAATTCATAAAGTTGTGGGCTGTTCAGTAACTGTGCTACTGTGAGCTGGCCAAAATTGGAAGCGGAGGATGAGTTAGCCACAATTAGGCCCAGCCTGGTATTAACAAAGAAATGAAACGACTCTCTGGGCACATTTCAGAACTCTGGTCTCAGAAAACACCTTCCTGTGAGGAAAAACATGTTGGAAGGGAAGCAAAGTGCCCTTTGGAGAAAGCTGCAGACTGAGGGCAGCTTGGGTGATAAAGCTGCTTCCACCCCCTTCCATTTTCTTTGGGGTGTTTAATATTCTTTGCAATGACAGATTCCTCTTGTTACCCTTTCCAAGTTCTGGCCAATGTATTAATCTCAGAACAAGTGGCAATTATTTGCTGCCCAGCTGCAAGAAGGCAACCTTCTCGCTATGGCTGCCAGCACTGAAATACTTCAGAACCTGCTTCCTTGAGGCAGAAAAAACTGTCCCAGCTGCCCTCATGAGAAATCATAGGAAGGGGAGCTCTCCTGTCTCCCTGTTGATGTCCTCTCTCCAGCTGGCACACATACCTGTCCCCCTCCTTTTCCTTTTTTTCCTTACGGTAGGGTTTCTTCTCAGTGCCCAAAATATACCTGCAAAAAGCACACACACACACACACACACACCAGATTTGCTGGGCTGCAAAAATGTGACCAAACCCTAGATGGCAACATGCAGAAAACTCAAACTTTTTTCTACCATCCGAATTTTTGCATCCCTAAACAGTATTGGCAGATCCCTAAGTTACTACTCAGCTGCTTAAATGTCAGGCTCAATTAATAATCTGTGGGGTCATCCGTTTCCTACATAGGTCCTAGTCCTATCCTTGAGAAGCTATGTTGCTTGGCTCTAGGACATTTCCTTTCATAGACACAATGCCACATGATGATTCTCTGAGACATGATCACTAGCTTGTTCAAGGAGCAACTGGGAGATTTATAAAGAGTGGCTTGACCCAGCTAGCTTCTCGGTTTTTCTTTACACGTTGGAGCATGTTAAGTCGCCGTGCAGCTACACTCTGTCTTTCTTCTCTGGATCTACACACAGAAGAACCTGACATCTTTTGTTCTTGAAAGAAGCAGCTATGCAGTAAAATGGGTTTATCCCTCTAAGGCCCCACAGAAGACAGATCAATAAGAACTGTTTGCTACAAAGAGTCTGTGTAGTATTTGGTGACTTTTCTTCATTTTAGTAGAGGAAATTCATGTGCAGTCTGAGATCAGGACAATATACACTAATTTGGGTTGTACACAGAAGATCGTAATATGCCCCCCCCCCAGCAAGAGATGGCCTTTTTCTACCCCCCTCCAAATTAAAATACTTTACTTTTTTGGAACTCCCCAAATTAGACTGTGAACAAATAAGAGCGATTTGTCCTCAAAGGATCTCATCCCCCCTGTTTCCCTGCAAACATTACTAGGGGATGTTTTTTCAAGGACAGTCAATTCTATTGCAGCCCTGCATGATCACCTGAACCCAAAACAGATGGAGAAAAAGTGATCTGATATCAGAAGAAAGATATATTAAAGATAAGAACAAAGGAAACAATGAGCATTCTCTGCAGGGGAAAATATCTTGCAAATCCCAGCAGCCTTTCATTGTTTCTGGTTTCTTTTTTAGCACAAACAATTTTCCTTCCACACATTAAGGAATCTCAAGCACATCCTTTGGGAACTGTGCCCTCTGTAAAAGCATAGAATAATGTTGGTGGCAGGGACGATCTGATAGATATGATAACCGGGCCAGGAAATAAAAATACACAAGCGCACGTGCTGCAATGATGGGAAATCTATCCCTTCTGAATATTGTTAGGACTAAAGGTTCACATGGACATGTGTGCTGGGACTAGTAGATGCTGGATGCCAACAGCTTGTTCACTCCTACTTATCATTTGGTACTCTGCAGTTCCTCCCGAAGTACATGGCACTCTTTTGTGCCTTACAGTTTTATCTTACTCTTCTTTCAAGGATCTCTGGATAACCTACATGTTTTCTCACTCCTAATTTGAACATCTGAACAACCCTGTGAAGTAGATAAGGCTGAGAGTGTATGAATGGGACGAAGGTCACCAGGGAACCTGATTATACTGTACTGAGACGTTTATCCGGCTCTCCCTCCTCGTAGACAGACATTCCACCCAGTGCAACACATTGCTACTTTTTCTAAGTTGCAATGACATTGTGCAGCTATGAGGAGGGGTGGAGAAATTTGGGGCCTTGGGAAAACCACCAGGTTTTCAAAGATAAATAAAACAAGAATTTGGAGGAAGAATACACAGATATCCCCTCCAGAACTGCCTGCCCCAAATAAGCAGAGACAAGTTACTGCAACATTCTCAAAGGAAGATTCCAAAGAGGTTTTTTCACTTGCTCTCAATCCACAGGAAGCAACTGCTAATAGTATCTGAATTTCAATTCTTGGGGAGGGAAGGAAGGTGAGCCAATGGACTGTGGAAGAAACCTTACAGAAAACCATTTGAGATGCTTGAGAATTCAGTTCTCTAAGTTTTAAATGAAAACAATACATGAGTATCTAAAACAGTGATGGCGAACCTTTTAGAGACCGAGTGCCCAAAAACTGGCCCCGCCCCCACTCCACCCCCTGCCCTGCCCCCGCTCTGCCCCC